>NC_053028.1:271053497-271292482 GCF_003073215.2 Triticum urartu
GTCAATAGTTGGGTTGCCCGGCTCCTGCACTTGCTTCCTACGTTCCGCTTTGTTCGGCTAGGCGTGCAAAGGGAGAACCACTGCGATTGTGCTTCCAGCTCACATGGTTAAGCACCTCAGTGAAGAAAGCCGAAAACTAACTGTCACAATAAGCGTAAACTGGTCAGCGATCCGATGACTGTGTTAAATGATGGGCCATTCATAACAATGGCCGAAGTGTTTACGGCTTGACCTCGACTGTCGCCGAACACTGCGGGGGGCTATTAACTGGCCTCCCAAACTAAATCCTCGATATTTTGCTCTTACATTAGAGCTGAGGTTTCATGATCATGCTTAGCATGACAACCCAAAGGAAGGAGCCGATAGCAGGACTATTTTCTTTGGAAAACATTTCTTATGTTAAACAGTAAATATAACATATCACTCTACGTACCTTTGTTTATAAAACCGTATGGACAGATTGCCTTGTTTGTCATAAATCTTTGCCCTCATAAAGGCTTTATAAAGTAGGACAAACACTCCTCGGCTAATGGCCAAGGAGGTGGAAGCCGATGGTTGGTCAACAAAGTTTTGTACAATGCGCATCCAAGCATTAATGATGTAAAGTACTTGGATACATAGAGTCATTACACATAATTTGTGATTTTACTATGGATATCGATCCTTAATTCGGCCGCCCATGCCTGCATTAAGGCTCGGGGGCTACTGGGCTTCGGGCTTATTATTTACAAATATTAAAGGGGCACATCGATCCCCTGATCTGGTGTTGCCACCCGACCAGTGTCTCGGGGGCTACTGCATTGCCTGTCCAATGCAGAAAATTTTATGTGCAATATAGTTTCTGAGGAGATTTTGATCCTCAGGTTGTTCGGCCGCACCCAACCTGAGTCTCGAGGACTGAGCACGCCGCTTTTTGTGTCCCGAAGTATTCTGCCGAGCTAGTACTTGATCCTCGGGCCGATTTTGCAAATCAACCTGAGTCTCAGCGGCTACTGGGATCAGCGGTCTTACGTCATCCTTCAGGTGCATCTCGGGTTTTAGACCGATACACACTTTGAGGGCTACTGGCTGTATATCTCGACAGAGAATAAATTGCACCAATAAAAAATATTGACAAAAAATCGGCCCACAGTCGGGGTGGTGCACCACCTCGGAAGCAGTCCGGCATAAAGCTCGGGCGCTAGTGGCTGGCTCCATAGAGGGCATTTCCGGCATTAAGCTCGACTAAACTCCAACTTTTTTGGACCAAGATGATCTATGACATCTTGGATATAGTCCGGCATTGGAGCTTGGACACAGTCCGGCGTTGGAGCTCGGAAGCAGTCCGGCATTGGTGTTCGGCTGCAAAAGATACCTCGAATGCAGTCCGGCATTAGAACTCGGACGCAAGAGGACACTGCCTCCCGGGAACAACTTCAAACCCGAGGTGTGGCATAAAAATAACAAGGCATTGATAAAGGCCGGAAACTTAAAGGGGCTCCTTGGATACCCGGCGTATAAACTTGTCGAATGCATTTCGGCGATCCTCAAGATCGAAGATAAGAAGATTTGTTGAACCAGTTTTCAAGACCGACAACCGAAGATGAAGAACAATTCGAAAGAATTGAGGAGCGTCCCTAACTTGAAGACCGGTTCAGGGGGCTACTGACGGTGTCCTGGACTAGGGGGTCCTCACCACATCATCTCCCGATCTATTAGATTGGGCCGAGGACTCCCATGGCCGTATACTCATGGGCCAGTTCGGACAATTGCCGCATACATGGAAGATTCCACAAGACTTGGTGATCAAGACAAGGACTCCTCCCCACCGGCGTATTCGGCTAGGACTCTTGTTATCCTAGGCCTCTGGTGCATTATATAAACCAGGGCCAGGCTAGTCGGGAGATGATATACAACAATCATACCATAGGCTAGCTTCTAGGGTTTAGTCTCTACAATCTCGTGGTAGATCAACTCTTGTAATACTCATATCATCAAGAATAAATCAAGCAGGACGTAGGGTTTTACCTCCATCAAGAGGGCCCAAACCTGGGTAAAACATCGTGTCCCCTGCCTCCTATTACCATCGATCCTAGACACACAGTTCGGGACCCCCTACCAGAGATCCGCCGGTTTTGACACCGACAGAGTACAATAGTGATCTAGGAGTAGATTACTGGACAGCGGTCCAAATTATCCTTGGAGGACTAAGGAAATATTTCTCGGTTATGGAGGTGATAAAAGAGTTCATCGTAAAGAGTTACGTCGATACAAGCTTTTGACACCGATCTAGATGACTCTAAGTCTCGATCTAGATACATATTGAAAGTGGGAGCAATTAGCTAGAGTAGCTCTGTGCAAAGCATTGTAGACATAGAAAATTTGCAAAATACATACGGCTCTGAATGTGGCAGACCCATTGACTAAATTTCTCACAAGCAAAACATGATGACTCTTTGGGTGTAAATCACATAGCGATGTGAACTAGATTATTGACTCTAGTAAACCCTTTGGGTGTTAGTCACATAAAGATGTGAACTAATCACATAAAGATGTGACTATTGATGTTAAATCACATGGCGATGTGAACTAGATTATTGACTCTAGTGCAAGTGGGAGACTGGAGGAAATATGCCCTAGAGGCAATAATAAAGTTATTATTTATTTCCTTATATCATGATAAATGTTTATTATTCATGCTAGAATTGTATTAACCAGAAACATAATACATGTGTGAATACGTAGACAAACCATAGTGTCACTAGTATGCCTCTACTTGACTAGCTCGTTAATCAAAGATGGTTAAGTTTCCTAACCATAGACATGAGTTGTCATTTGATTAATGGGATCACATCATTAGGAAATGATGTGATTGACTTGACCCATTCCATTAGCTTAGCACTTGATCATTTAGTATGTTGCCATTGCTTTCTTCATGACTTATACACGTTCCTATGACTATGAGATTATGCAACTCCCGTTTATCGGAGGAACACTTTGTGTGCTACCAAACGTCACAACAAAACTGGGTGATTATAAAGGTGCTCTACAGGTGTCTCTGAAGGTACTTGTTGAGTTGGCGTATTTTGAGATTAGGATTTGTCACTCCGATTGTCGGAGAGGTATCTCTGGGCCCTCTCGGTAATGCACGTCACTATAAGCCTTGCAAGCAATGTGACTAATGAGTTAGTTGCGGGATGATGCATTACGGAATGAGTAAAGAGACTTGCCAGTAACGAGATTGAACTAGGTATTGAGATACCGACGATCGAATCTCGGGAAAGTAACATACCGATGACAAAGGGAACAACGTATGTTGTTATGCGGTTTGACCGATAAAGATCTTCGTAGAATATGTGGGAGCCAACATGAGCATCCAGGTTCCGCTATTGTTTATTGACCGGAGACGTGTCTCGGTCATGTCTACATAGTTCTTGAACCCGTAGGGTCCGCACGCTTAACGTTCGGTGACGATTTGTATTATGAGTTATGTGATTTGATGTACCGAAGGTAGTCCGAAGTCCCGGATGAGATCGGGGACATGACGAGGAGTCTTGAAATGGTCGAGACATAAAGATCGATATATTGGACGACTATATTCGGACATCAGAAAGGTTCCGAGTGATTCGGGTATTTTTCGGAGTACCGGAGTGTTACGAGAATTTGTATTGGGCCTTAATGGGCCATACGGGAAAGGAAAGAAATGCCTCAAAAGGTGGCTGCACCCCTCCCATGGTCTGGTCCGAATTGGACTAGGGAGGGGGGGGCGCCCCCTTCCTTCCTTCTCCTTTTCCCTTCCCTTCTTTCTATTCCATGTGGGAGGAGGAATCCTACTAGGACTAGGGAGTCCTAGTAGGACTCCACACTTCTGGCGCGCCCTAGGGGCTGGCTGTAACACCCTCGATGCGGCTATATCTCCCACATGTCGAAGCACGACTTAGAGGCATAACCGCATTGAAAGCAATGTCGCAAGTGAGGTAATCTTCACACAACCCATGTAATACATAAGGGAAAGAGATACATAGTTGGCTTACAATCGCCACTTCACACAATTACATGAATAAAGCATTACATCATCCAGATACAATCAAGGTCCGACTACGGAACCAAAATAAAAGAAGAACCCCAAATGCGACACGGTCCCCGATCGACCCCAACTGGGCTCCACTACTGATCAACTAGAACGAAACAACATAAAGGACAAGATCTTCATCGAGCTCCTCCTTGAGCTTGGTTGCGTCACCTGCTCGGTAACATCGGCACCTACAAACTGGTTTTGGAAGTATCTGTGAGTCACGGGAACTCAGCAATCTCGCACCCTCGCGATCAAGACTATTTAAGCTCATGGGTAAGGTAAAAGGTATGAGGTGGAGCTGCAGCAAGCGACTAGCATATATGGTGGCTAACATATGCAAATGAGAGCGAGAAGAGAAGGCAAAAGCACGATCGAACAACTATGATCAAGAAGTGATCCTAGAACAACCTACGTCAAGCATTACTCCAACACCGTGTTCACTTCCCGGACTCCGCCGAAAAGAGACCATCACGGTAACACACGCGGTTGATGTATTTTAATTAAGATAAACTTCAGGTTTTCTACAACCGGACGTTAGCAAATTCCCATCTGCCCATAACCGCGGGCACGGCTTTAGAAAGCTCAAATCCCTGCAGGGGTGTCCCAATTTAGCCCATCACAAGCTCTCACGATCAATGAAGGGATAGACCTCCTAGCGGGAAGACCCGATCAGACTCGGAATCCCGGTTACAAGACATTTCGACAAGGTAAAACTAAACCAGCAACACCGCCCGAATGTGCCGACAAATCCTGATAGGAGCTGCACATATCTCATTCTCAGGGCACACTCAGATGAGCGCTCCGTACAACTAAAACCAAACCTCGAGTTTCCCCGAGGGGGCGCTGCACAGGACTCTAGTTCGGACCAACACTCAGAGGAGCACTGGCCCGGGGGGGGGGTTAAAATAAAGATGACCCTTGAGTCTGCAGAACCCAAGGGAAGGTGGTAGGTTGTTAGTGCAAATGGTAAACCAAGGTTGGGCATTGCTGGAGGAGTTTTATTCAAGGCAAACTGTCAAGGGGTTCCCATTATTACCCAACCGCGTAAGGAACGCAAAATCCGGGAATATAACACCGATATGACGGAAAGTAGGGCGGCAAGAGTGGAACAAAACACCAGGCATAAGGCCGAGCCTTCCACCCTTTACCAAGTATATAGATGCATTAATTAAATAAGAGATATTGTGATATCCCAACAAAATATCCATGTTCCAAACATGGAACAAGCTCCAATCTTCACCTGCAACTAACAACGCTATAAGAGGGGCTGAGCAAAGCGGTAACATAGCCAAACAACGGTTTGCTAGGACAAGGTGGGTTAGAGGCTTGGTTCAACAATATAGGAGGCATGATAAGCAAGTGGTAGGTATCGCAGCATAGGCATAGCAAAAGAGTGAGCAACTAGCAAGCAAAGATAGAAGTGATTTCGAGGGTATGGTCATCTTGCCTGAAATCCCACAAGGAAGAAGAACGAGTCCATGAAGAAGACAAACAGACGTAGACGAACGGTTCCTCACAACACGACGTTATCGGAACTAACCCGAAGAAGCAACACCGGAAAGAAGCAAACAACATAGTAAACAACCACCACATAAGCATGGCATGATGCACAACCAAGTATGATGCATGACCGATTTAAAGAGGGCATGGCATGGCAAAGTGCAACAAACAACACTACAAATTAAGTGGAGCTCACATATTGATGAAACACCACATTCAAGTTATTTAGTTCGATCTCGTTTATGTACCCAACAATATTAAATGTTGTTAAACATGGCAAGAGGTGAAGCAAAGTAAAACTACCTATCTAGTCAAGTTTAAATGAGGCCGGGAACAACAAACAACAAATCCGGAAACTCCTCATGTGCATATATTAGGTTAGGTCCTGTTCTGCCCTAAACCATATTTTAGAGTTGTTAGGCATGCAAAACAATGTCACCATGATAAACTAGGCAAAATTCTACCCCATTTACATATAAAGTTTGTTAAAAATGGAGCTACGGTTATTTAGTTATGAATTAAACCATTTTAGCATGGCATAGGAGCAAATTTAACCAAACAACATTTTAAACATGGATGAAAATGACATATTACGAAACTAGATGCAATTCTAAGCATTTTTCATATTAAGTTTGTTTTAAACTGATGCACGGTTGTGGAGATATTAAATGCATGAAGTGCAAGGGGCTTTCTGTAAAACTGGATGGCTCTGGAAAAATAACTAAATTCACCAGGCAGAAAAAAATATGAAACGGGCCAAAACTGGAGGGGCTGGGGGCGCTGCTCACAGTGGGCCTTCGAGGCCTTTGGCGCAGTGAGAAAGGCACTGGGCCTGAGAGGAGGCCACGGTTGGCCTTAGCGCCGAAGCGGCCTGGAGCGCGGTTGCGGACCAGGCGCGCAAGAGGCAGGCCGGCCTGGAGCTGGGCTTGGAACACTGCAACTGGGCCGGTTAGGCGTTTGATCCGCGGAGCTGTTCTTCTCTGCGGGCTGGAGTGGAGATGGGTCGGGCCTCACGGGGACGCGACCTGCCTGCGTGGACGAGGCCAGCGACGTAGATGGCGTCGTCCTCCTCCCGACGAGGACGAGCGGCGGCGGCTTGCAGACTCTGGCAACGGGACGAAGCGGGGAGGATGGGATCCCTCGGATCTGGCGGGGAGGAGGCCGTAGTGGCCGGATCCGGGGTCGGCGTGCCCATTGATGATCGACGGCGGCAGCGGAAGCTCCAAATGATGCCAGTGGTTCCCTGCGGCAACAGAGGGAGGGAGAGAGCAAGTGAGGGAAGGAAAGAAAAGGGAAGGGAGAGAGAGGGCCATGCGG
Organism: Triticum urartu; assembly: GCF_003073215.2. Taxonomy (NCBI): domain Eukaryota; kingdom Viridiplantae; phylum Streptophyta; class Magnoliopsida; order Poales; family Poaceae; genus Triticum; species Triticum urartu. The sequence goes on from NC_053028.1 coordinate 271,060,369, forward strand.
CATCGCGACCTGGCTGAAGGTGGTCGCCGGCGGCGACTCCGGCGTCTCGCCGGCCAGTGGCGGGGCTCGACGGGGAGAGGATCTCCTGCGCGAGACTTGGGAACCAGGGCGCGGGGCTCTCGGAAGCGGCGGTGGGATCCGGGCTTCGATGGGCTCGGCGGGCCCCGCATGGGCCTGGCAGGGCCACGGGAGGTGGGAGGAGGCCAGGGGCGATGTGGCATTGTCCCGTTGGCTGCGGGTGACCACGCGGTTGCGGCTGGCCACTAGGAGCGCGCCATGTGGCGCCGGTGAGGTGGCGGTGCGGGAAGAGACCAAGGGCGGCGGCGACAAGTGGAGGCTAGGGAGGGGTTCGGCGCTGAAATTGAGGGGAGGGGGCTAGAGGTAGGTGGAGGGCTAGGGATGCCAAAAATGGCATGGAGGGGGTCTATATAAGGCAAGGGGGCTAGGGTTAGGGGGTTTGAGGCTGTTTCGGAGCCGTTCGATCTCGATCGGACGACCCGGAGCGGAGGGGGGTTAGATAGGTGGGCTAGTGGGCTGTGCTAGAGAGAGATGGGCTGAGAAGAGAGGAGAGAGAGGTCCGGCAACAGTTTTCGGAGACCGAAAACGTCCGACGTTAGACCGGCTATATTGCCGCTATAGTTTAACGGTTGGGCTATCAAACGAGCTCCAAATGCGATGAAACTTGGCAGGCGACCTACTAACAACATAACAACACCACATGCCAACTTTCAACCCATTCCGAGAACATTTTCTGGCCACTTATAAAATAATATTTCGGACATGTCGCGGGCGCGTGCAAGTGTGTCTGGGCTTAGAACGGACAACGGAGAGAATGAGGAGGCCGGGACGGATGCAAGTTTTGAAAAACATGATGATGCAATGCATATGATGACATGACAAGATGCAACACGCAAGCAAATGACAAGGCAACAACAGCGAATAACTGGACGACACCTGGCGCAACGGTCTCGGGGCATTACACTGGCCGACCTCCCCTCCTCCATCCTTTATATACAGGGGCAGGGGGCACCTCTAGACACAAAAAGTTGATCTGTTGATCTCTCCCAACCGTGTGCGGTGCCCCCCTCCACCATATTCCACCTCGGCCATATCGTAACGGTGCTTAGGCGAAGCCCTGCGCCGGTAACAACATCATCACCGTCATCACGCCGTCGTGCTGACTGAACTCTCCCTTGAAGCTCTACTGGATCGGAGTTCGCGGGATGTCATCGAGCTAAACGTGTGCTGAACTCAGAGGTGCCGTACGTTCGGTACTTGGATCGGTTGGATCGTGAAGACGTACAACTACATCAACCACGTTGTGCTAACGCTTCCGCTTACGATCTACGAGGGTATGTAGACGACACTCTCCCCTCTCGTTGCTATGCATCACCATGATCTTGTGTGTGCGTAGGAATTTTTTGAAATTACTGCGTTCCCCAACACCGTTTCCTTCCTCTAATGGGTATACACATATTTTAGTTGTTGTTGATTATGTTACTAAGTGGGTAGAAGCTATTCCAACTAGTAGTGCTGATCATAACACCTCTATTAAGATGCTTAAAGAAGCACCTTTCCTAGGTTTGGAGTCCCTAGATACTTAATGACTGATGGTGGTTCACATTTTATTCATGGTGCTTTTCGTACAATTCGTGCTAAGTATGATGTTAATCATATAATTGCATCTCCATATCACCCATAGTCTAGTGGTCAAGTAGAACTGAGCAATAGAGAGCTTAAATTAATTGTGCAAAAGACTGTTAATAGATCTAGAAAGAATTGGTCCAGGAAACTTGATGATGCATTATGGGCCTAGAAAACTGCATATAAAAATCCTATGGGTATGTCTCCATATAAGATCGTTTATGGAAAAGCATGTCACTTACCTCTCGAACTAGAACATAAAGCATATTGGGCCATTAAAGAGCTCAATTATGATTTCAAACTTGCCGGTGAGAAGAGACTATTTGACATTAGCTCACTTGATGAGTGGAGAACCCAGACCTATGAAAATGCCAAACTGTTTAAAGAAAAAGTTAAAAGATGGCATGGCAAAAGGATACAAAAACATGAGTTTAATGTAGGTGACTATGTATTGTTATACAACTCTCATTTAAGATTTTCTGCAGGAAAACTCCTCTCTAAATGAGAAGGTCCTTACGTTATTGAGGAGGTCTATCATTCAGGTGCCATAAAAATCAACAACTTTGAAGGCACAAATCCGAGGGTGGTGAACGGTCAAAGAACCAAACATTATATCTCAGGTAATCCTTTAAATGTTGAAACTAATGTTATTGAAACCGTAACCCCGAAGGAGTACATAAGGGACACTTTCCAGAACGTTTCAACCTCCGAAAAGGAAGAGGTATGTGGTACGGTAAGTAAACCGACTCCAAAATAGTTCTAATAGCAATTTTTCTCTATGTTGGAATATTTAAGAAAATAGGAAAATTAGAAGTAGTACGGAAAGGACACGAGGCATCCACGAGGGCGGAGGGCGCGCCCGCTGCCTCGTGGGCACCTCGTGTGTCCTCCGGACTCCGTTTTCTTGCATGATACTTCTTTTGGTCGGTAAAAATTCATTATATAATCTCCCAAAGGTTTTGACCACTGTACCATGCAAATATCCTCTGTTTTTGTTTCGAGCTGTTTCTGCAGCATATTTAGAGCAAGATGTCATCTCAAGACTCCGACGGAGAGAGCTATGTCTCACATCTCATTGCTGACCCAAAGACCTATGGGAACCTATCTCCTTGTGGTCGAACTACGGATGATGAGGAGGATGCTCATTTGAGGAGGATCAATGATTCAAGTTCGGAGGAGGAGGATGTTCCTCTAGCTCAACCTGGGGATATGCACGCAAAGTTCAAGAAGTCTAGTCTCCCTAAGAGGGCTAAACTGTCTAACAACCGATCTATTCCTTCTCGTTTTCGGCAGAAAAGCAAAGGAGATTTATGTGACAAGATCTTGAAGCTGGAATCGGAGGTCGATGATTTAAAGGAGGAGATCGCTCTTCTCAATTGCAATATGAAAAAGCTGAAGGCACAATTGTCATCATCATCATCACCATCTCCTTCTCCTCCGAAGAAAGATACATAAATACGTGGGTATGGGCACTCCCCTTGGCAACTGCCAAGCTCGGGGGAGGTGCCCCTGTATCGTATCACCATCACACTCCTATCTTTACCATTTTCCTTAGTTCGATCCTTTTGGTAATATCTTGATCTAGTAGAATAAAGTTTTAGTATGATTTAGTTTTGAGTTTTTCTTTATGATCCTTCTATGTAATCGAGTCCATGAGCTATATATAATAAAGATTAGTTTTGAGTCAAGGGTTTGGTTATCTTGCTATGATCTTGAGGGAATTAAAGAAAGAATAAAAAGAACTAGAGAGATCATATTTATCTTATGGAGAGTGATGACTTCACATATAAAGAATATGATGAATAAAAGTTGTTGAGAGTTGACAGACATAGTTTTTGTCACCATTGCAATTAATAGGAAGTAATAAAGAAAGAGAGGTTTTCATATATAAATATACTATCTTGGACATCTTTCACGATTGTGAGCACTCATTAAAATATGACATGCTAAAAGGTTGGTGTTGGACAAGGAAGGCAACGTAACGGATTATGTTTTCTTACATCCAAAATAAATTATATTGTCATGGATCATCCAACATATTGAGCTTGCCTTTCCCCCTCATGCTAGCCAAATTCTTTGCACCAAGTAGAGATACTACTTGTGCTTCCAAATATCCTTAAACCCAATTTTTCCACGAGAGTCCACCATATCTACCTATGGATTGAGTAAGATCCTTCAAGTAAGTTGTCATTGTTGCAAGCAATACAAATTGCTATCTAAATATGTATGATCTATTAGTGTGGAGAAAATAAGCTTTATACGGTCTTGTTATGTGGAAGAAATAAAAGCGACGGACTGCATAATAAAGGTCTATATCACAAGTGGCAATATGCAGTGATATTCTTTTGCATTAAGATTTCGTGCATCCAACCATAAAAACACATGACAACCTCTGCTTCCCTCTGCGAAGGGCCTATTTTTTATTTTTGTCTTATACCTTATACAAGAGTAATGGTGATCTTCACCCTTCCTTTTTACATTTTATCCTTTGGCAAGCATTATGTGTTGATAAGATCCTGATATATATAGCTAATTGGATGTGGGTTTTCATAAACTATTATTGTTGACATTACCCTTGAGGTAAAAGGTTGGGAGGCAAAACTATAAGCCCCTATCTTTCTCTGTGTCTGATTAGAGCTTCATACTCATAAGTATTGTGTGAGTGTTAGCAATTGTGAAAGACTAAATGATAGTTGAGTATGTTGACTTGATGAAAAGCTCTTATATTGACTCTTTCCGATGTTATGATAAATTGCAATTGCTTCAATGACTGAGATTATAGTTTCTTAGTTTTCAATGAAGTTTCTGATTCATACTTCACTTTCTAAATAGATTGTTACTTTAGCATAAGAAATCATATGACAATATATATATATTGTTGTTCTAAGAATGATCATGATGACCTCATGTCCGTATCTTATTTTATCGACACCTCTATCTCTAAACATGTGGACATATTTTTCGTTATCGGCTTCCGCTTGAGGACAAGCGAGGTCTAAGCTTGGGGAGTTGATACGTCCATTTTGCATCATGCTTTTATATCAATATTTATTGCATTATGGGCTGTTATTACACATTATGTCACAATACTTATGCCTATTCTCTCTTATTTTACAAGGTTTGCATGAAGAGGGAGAATGCCGGCAGCTGGAATTCTGGGCTGGAAAAGGAGCAAATATTAGAGACCTATTCTGCACAACTCCAAAAGTCCTGAAACTCCACGGAAGTCAGTTTTGGAATATATAAAAAATATTGGCAAAGAAAGCACTAGAGGGGGGCCACCCACCATCCACGAGGGTGGAGGGCGCACCCTACCCCCTGGGCACGCCCCCCTGTCTCGTGGGCCCCCTGGCAGGCCTCCGGTGCCCATCTTTTGCTATATGGAGTCTTTTGCCCTGGAAAAAATCAGAAGGAAGCTTTCAGGACGAAGCGCCGCCGTCTCGAGGCGGAACCTTGGCGGAACCAATCTAGGGCTCCGGCGGAGCTGTTCTGCCGGGGAAACATCCCTCCGGGAGGGGAAATCATCACCATCGTCATCACCATCGATCCTCTCATTAGGAGGGGGTCAATCTCCATCAACATCTTCACCAGCACCATCTCCTCTCAAACCCTAGTTCATCTCTTGTATCCGATCTTTGTCTGAAAACCTTAGATTGGTACCTGTGGTGTAACACCCACGATGCGGCTATATCTCCCACATGTCGGAGCACGACTTAGAGGCATAACCGCATTGTAGGCATGTCGCAAGAGGGGTAATCTTTACACATCCCATGTACTGAACAAGAAAAAGATAAAGGGGTTGGCTTACAATCGCCACTTCACACAATACATGAATATAGCATTACATCATCCAGATACAATCAAGGTCCGACTACGGAACCAAAATAAAAGAAGACCACCCCTAATGCTAGATCCCCGATCGCCCCAACTGGGCTCCACTACTGATCAACTGGATACGGAACAACATAACGAAAACGATCTTCATCGAGCTCCTCCTTGAGCTCGGTTGCGTCACCTGCATGGTAGCGACGGCACCTGCAACTGGTTTTGGAAGTAATCTGTGAGTCACGGGGACTCAGCAATCTCACACCCTCGTGATCAAGACTATTTAAGCTTATGGGTAGAGAAAAGGTATGTGAGGTGGAGCTGCAGCAAGCACTAGCATATATGGTGGCTAACTTACACAAAAGAGAGCGAGAAGAGGAGCAAAGCACGGTCGTGAACTAGAAGTGATCAAGAAGTGATCCTGAAACTACTTATGTCAAACATAACACATGAATCGTGTTCACTTCCCGGACTCCACCGAGAAGAGACCATCACGGCTACACACGCGGTTGATGCATTTTAATTAAGTTAAGTGTCAAGTTCTCTACAACCGGACATTAACAAATTCCCATCTGCCCATAACCGCGGGCACGACTTTTGAAAGTTCAAAACCCTGCAGGGGTGTCCCAACTTAGCCCATCACAAGCTCTCACGGTCAACGAAGGATATTCCTTCTCCCAGGAAGACCCGATCAGACTCGGAATCTCGGTTACAAGACATTTCGACAATGGTAAAACAAGACCAGCAAAGCCGCCCGATGCGCGACATCCGATAGGAGCTGCACATATCTCATTCTCAGGGCAACACCGGATGAGACATCCTACGAGTAAAACCAACCCTCAAGTTTCCCCGAGGTGGCCCCGCAGTCTACTCAGTTCGGACCAACACTTAGAGAAGCACTGGCCCGGGGGGGGGGGGTTAAAATAAAGATGACCCTTGAGCCTGCAGAACCCAAGGGAAGGTGATAGGTTGTTAGTGCAAATGGTAAATCCAAGGTTGGGCCTTGCTGGAGGAGTTTTATTCAAGGCGAACTGTCAAGGGGTTCCCATTATAACCCAACCGTGTAAGGAATGCAAAATCAAGCAACATAACACCGGTATGACGGAAACTAGGGCGGCAAGAGTGGAACAAAACACCAGGCATAAGGCCGAGCCTTCCACCCTTTACCAAGTATATAGATGCATTAATTAAATAAGAGATATTGTGATATCCCAACATATCCATGTTCCAACATGGAACAAACTCCATCTTCACCTGCAACTAGCAACGCTATAAGAGGGGCTGAGCAAAGTGGTAACATAGCCAAACAACGGTTTGTTAGGACAAGGTGGGTTAGAGGCTTGACATGGCAATATGGGAGGCATGATATAGAAAGTGGTAGGTATCGCGGCATAGCAAAAGAGCGAGCAACTAGCAAGCAAAGATAGAAGTGATTTTGAGGGTATGGTCATCTTGCCTGCAAAGTTCTCTGAGAAGACGGAAGCTTGATCCTCGTAAGCGTACTCAATGGGTACCTCAAACACGAACTCGTCTCCTGGCTCTACCCAAGGCAAGAACACAAGCAAAGGAAACCACAATCAACCACGGTGCAATGCCCAAGCAACATGATGCAAAACATGGCATGATATGCGAGATGCGATATGCAATGCATATGCGAGCTTCGGAAGGAAAAGATTGAATCAGGCCTCAACTTGGAAAACCAAGAGTGCCGCTGGAAAGATGAAGTACTCAAGATGCTTGACAAAAGATGAACAATGAGCTACAGCTAAATCACACAAGAGCAGGTTCAAACAAGCATGGCAAAAGTGCAAAAGATAACAACATCACAGAATTAGTGAAAATACTAACATGTCAGGAATTAACATCAGGAAGCAATGTTTAGAGCAAGAAAACAACATGCTATAGGATCAGATCATAGCAAATCAAGGCCGTGCATGAATCTACTCAAAGCACATAACAAAAACCCCTTACTGACCATGAGCCAACAAGGATCAGAGGATACGATGGCACCCATGTAAACATAGAAAGTTTTGTTAACAGATTCAGACTTAGCAGAAAACTGGACATGGCAAAAACAGAGTTACATCGGCATGTTTGCGAGCTCGATGCACTCACCACAAGGCATTGCATGACAAACTAAGCATACACCCAGCAAGAAGACATGATCAAGACGCTAACCATGGCAAGAACAAACTCATAGCATGCAAGGATCAACTACAACAACCTCGGCAAAATTGAATAACATGTAAACATTCTGCCAGGAACATTTTATAGCAAAAGTAGAGCAAGATTGAGTCATGCTAGGGTACTCCATAATTGCAAACAAAGACATGGATGGATAGAGCATAATAATATCTCAAAATCATCCTTATTGAACATACTCAAACAAGGCATGGATCACTCTGTAGCAACATGAATACATGGCATAAAAATAACATCAGGGAAATGACTTAGAAGAATTCTAAGTCCTTGAAAGCAGCAACATCACGAGAGCTACTTTGCATGCTTGTGCTAGTCACCACATTGATCACAAAAATACATGGCATACACCCCTGTAAAGATGGCATGGCATATAACAAAACACATGTAGAGCTCATACTCATATGCAGCACACATTAATCATGGCAAAAATGACAAATGCTCATAATCTGATAAGAAACAGCACATAACATTATGAAGCACTCTTGCAACAGCAATTAGGGCATCAATATGGACTCAAACAAGCATGGTGCAATGGAACAAAATGAAGAGCACATTGAGACGAACAATTTGGTATATCACACACGCAAAACGGAGCGACGGATGTGGAGTTATGATGCGATGAACATGGCATAAAATGTCACAAAGAAAGACTTAGGCAAAATCGGGTCAACCTCTAGGGTTTCTCAGATCCGAATCTGGGGTGGCACGGATCACGAGGTTCGCCGGAGAACGCTGGAGAAGCTTGCCGGAGACGAGGAAGGAGACCGAAGATGATGACCGGATCCAAGGCCGGCGTGGTGCGGCGTCGCCGGAGCAGGGAGATCTAGGGCGGCGCGGCCAGGCCGCGCTCGCCGGGGCGGCGCGGGAGGGCCGGTGAGGCAAGCGTCGGCCGGCCGGGTGCTGCGGCGGCGGCGGGTGGCTGCGCCAGTGAGGAGGCGGCGGCGCGAGGTGCGGAGGCGGAGGAGCCGCGGCGAAGCGCGTGGCGGCGAGGAGGCAAGGCGGCGGAGATGGCGGCGCCGGCGAATGGGAATCGGCGGTGAGCCACGGTAGGGAGCCGGTCAGCGCGCAGTGCGCAAGCGGCGCGCTGCTCGGTCAGGCGGCGGGGCGCGGTCGGGCCCGGCGCGGCCCGACGTGGGCCGACCGTGGGCTCTGCGGACCGCGACGCGGTGGGGAGGAGCCGGCGGCCACGTGGCGCGAGGGGAGTGGACGACGGCGGTGCGGTGGTGAGGTGTCGGCCCCTGATAGGGCGGAGTGAGGTGGCCGGGCGAGCGGACATGTCCGGCCGGTGAGGAATTTGTCCGGCGGCGCGGAGAGGAGTGGATCTAGGGTTTGTACTGCGCGAAATTTCGAGGGGAGTCACATATTTATAGGTAGAGGGAGCTAGGAGAGTCCAAATGAGGTGCGGTTTTCGGCCACGCGATCGTGATCGAACGACCGAGGGGATGGATGAGGTTTGGATGGGTTTTGGGCCACTTTGAAAGGGTTTTGGGCTGCAACACGAACGAGGCCTTTACGGTTCCCCCGGTTAACCGTTGGAGTATCAAACGAAGTCCAAATGGCACGAAAGTTGACAGGCGGTCTACCGGTGGTAAACCAAGGCCGCTTGGCAAATCTTAGTCCATTCCGAGAAAGTTTAACACCTGCACACGAAAAGAGACAAAAGGGAGCGCCGGAGGACATAGGAGCATCGGATTGCAAAACGGACAACGGGGAAAATGCTCAGATGCATGAGACGAACATGTATGCAAATGCGATGCACATGATGACATGATATGAAATGCATGACACGCAATCAAATGATAAGGAAACAACAGCGAATAACTGGAAGACACCTGGCGCAACGGTCTCGGGGCGTGACATGTGGGTTGCTAGTAGTGTTGATTACTCCTTGTAGTTGATGCTTGTTGGTTTATTTGGTGGAAGATCATATGTTCATATCCTTTGTGCATATTAATACCCCTCTGATTATGAACATGAATATGATTTGTAAGTAGTTACGTTTGTTTTTGAGGACATGGGAGAAGTCTTGCTATAAGTAGTCATGTGAATTTGGTATTCGTTCGATATTTTGATGAGATGTATGTTGTCTTTCCTCTAGTGGTGTTATGTGAACGTTGACTACATGAAAATTCACCATTGTTTGGGCCTAGGGGAAGGCATTGGGAAGTAATATGTAGATGATGGGTTGCTAGAGTGACAGAAGCTTAAACCCTAGTTTATGTGTTGCTTCGTAAGGGGCTGATTTGGATCCATATGTTTCATGCTATGGTTAGGTTTAATTTAATACTTCTTTTGTAGTTGCGGATGCTTGCAAGAGGGGTTAATCATAAGTGGGATACTTGTCCAAGGAAGGGCAGTACCCAAGCACTGGTCCACCCACATATCAAATTATCAAAGTAACGAACGCGAATAATATGAGCGTGATGAAAACTAGCTTGATGATAATTTCCATGTGTCCTTGGGAGCGCTTTCCTTTATATAAGAGTTTGTCCAGGCTTGTCCTTTGCTACAAAAAGGATTGGGCCACCTTGCTGCACCTTGTTTACTTTTGTTACTTGTTACCCGTTACAAATTACCTTATCACAAAACTATATGTTACCGATAATTTCAGTGCTTGCAGAGAATACCTTACTGAAAACCGCTTGTCATTTCCTTCTGCTCCTCATTGGGTTCACCACTATTACTTATCGAAAGGACTATGATAGATCCCCTATACTTGTGGGTCATCAGGAGCGAACATGGGTATCCAGATCTCACTGTTGGTTATTGGCCGGAGAGATGTCTCGGTCATGTCTACCTGGTTCCCGAACCCGTAGGGTCTACACACTTAAGGTTCGGTGACACTAGAGTTGTTATGGGAAATTGTATGTGGTTACCAAAGGTTGTTCAGAGTCCTGGTGAGATCTCAGACGTTATGAGGACTTCCGGAATGGTCCGGAGGTGAAGATTTATATATGGGAAGTCCAGTTTCAGTCGCCGGAATAGTTTCGGGGGTTATCGGTATTGTACCGGGACCACCAAAAGGTGTCCGGGGGTCCACTGGGTGGGGCCACCTGCCCCGGGGGACTTAATGGTCTGAATATGGGAGGAAACCTGCCCCTGGTGGGCTGGTGCAACTCCCTAAGGGCCCAAGGCGCCTAGGGTTGGAAACCCTAGGGGGAGGGGGTGCCTCCCACCTTGCTTCGGGGCCAAGTCCCCCCCTTGGGCGCCGCCCCCTCTAGATGCATCTAGGGGGGCCGGCCCCCTCTCCCCTTCACCCTATAAATAGAAGGGGGTGGAAGGGCAGCCGCACCCCTTCCCTGGCACAGCCCCTCCCTCCTCCAACACCTCCTCCTCCTCCCTAGTGCTTAGAGAAGCTCTGCCGGAGAACCACGAGCTCCACCGCCACCACGCCGTCGTGCTGCCGGAGTTCTCCCTCAAATTCTCCTATCCCCTTGCTGGATCAAGAAGGAGGAGACGTCCCCTAGCTGTACATGTGTTGAACGCGGAGGCGCCGTCCGTTCGGCGCTTGGATCGGATCTTCCGCGATTTGAATCACCGCGAGCACGACTCCATCAACCGCGTTCTAGTAATGCTTCCGCTTAGCGATCTTCAAGGGTATGAAGATGCACTCCTTCTCTCTCATTTCTAGCATCTCCTAGATTGATCTTGGTGACATGTAGGAAAAATTTGAATTATTACTACGTTCTCCAATAGTGGCATCATTAGCTAGGTCTATGCGTAGATTCTATGCACGAGTAGACCACAAGTAGTTGTGGTCGATGATTTGTTCAATTTGCTTACCGTTATGAGTCTTATCTTGATTCAGCGTCATTTTGGGATGAAGCGGCCCGGACCGACCATACACGTACGCTTACGTGAGACTGGTTCCATCGACTGACATGCACTTGATGCATAAGGTGGCTAGCGGGTGTCTTTCTCTCCCACTTTAGTCAGATCAGATTTGATGAAAAGGGTCCTTATGAAGGGTTAATAGCAATTGGCATATCAGCATTGTGGCTTTTGCGTAGGTAAGAAACGTTCTTGCTAGAAACCCATATTAGCCACGTAAAACATGAAAACAACAATTAGCGGACGTCTAACTTGTTTTTGCAGGGTATGCTATGTGATGTGATATGGCCAAAAGGATGTGACGAATGATATATGTGATGTATGAGATTGATCATGTTCTTGTAATAGGAATCATGACTTGCATGCCTATGAGTATGACAACCGGCAGGAGCCATAGGAGTTGTCTTAATTTAATGTATGACCTGCGAGTCAATGTAAACACCATGTAATTACTTTACTTCATTGCTAACCGTTAGCCATAGTAGTAGAAGTAATAGTTGACGAGACAACTTCATGAAGACACGATGATGGGGATCATGATGATGGAGATCATGGTGTCATGCTGGTGACAAAGGTGATCATGTCGCGCCTCGGAGATGGAGATCAAAGGCGCAAGATGATATTGGCCATATCATGTCACTTTATGATTTGCATGTGATGTTTCTCATGTTTACATCTTATTTTCTTAGAACAACGGGAGCACAAATAAGATGATCCCTCACTAAAATTTCAAGAAAAGTGTTCCCCCTAACTGTGCACGGTTGCAAAGGTTCGTTGTTTCGAAGCATCACGTGATGATCGGGTGTGATAGATTCTAATGTTCGCATAGAACGGGTGTAAGCCAAATTTACACATGCGAAACACTTAGGTTGACTTGACGAGCCTAGCATGTACAGACATGGCCTCGGAACACGAGAGACTGAAAGGTCAAACATGAGTCGTATAGTAGATACAATCAACATGGAGATGTTCACCGTTGATAACTAGTCCGTCTCACGTGATGATAGGACACGGCCTAGTCGATTCGGATCATATATCACTTAGATGACTGGAGGGATGTCTATCTGAGCGGGAGTTCATTAAATAATTTGATTAGATGAACTTAATTATCATGAACTTAGTCTAAAATATCTTTACAATATGTCTTGTAGATCAAATGGCCCACGCTAACGTTGCCCTCAACTTCAACGCGTTCCTAGAGAAAACCACGCTGAAATACGATGGTAGCAACTATACCGACTGGGTCAGTAACTTGAGGATCATCCTCATAGCTGCCAAGAAAGCATATGTCCTTGAAGCACCGCTAGGTGACGCACCTATTTTCCCAGCAAAATCAAGACGTTTTGAACGCCTGTCAGTCGCGTAGTGATGATTACTCCCTGGTTTAGTGAGGCATGCTTTACAGCTTAGAACCGGGGCTCCAAAAGCGTTTTGAGTAACACAGAGCATATACTCAAAATGTCTGGGTTGCACAACCGCTTGTCTCAGCTGGGAGTAAATCTTCCAGATGACTTGGTCATTGATAGGAACCTCTAGTCGCTTCCACCTAGCTACAAGAGCATCGTGATGAACTACAATATGCAAGGGATGGAAAAGACCATTCCTGAGTTATATTCAATGCTGAAATCAGCGGAGGTGGAGATCAAAAAGGAACATCAAGTGTTGATGGTGAATAAGACCACTAGTTTCAAGAAAGGCAAGGGTAAGAAGAACTTCAAGAAGGACGGCAAGGGAGTTGCCGCACCCGGTAAGTCAGTTGCCAGGAAGAAGCCAAAGAATGGACCCAAGCCTGAGACTCAATGCTTTTATTGCAAGGGAAATGATCAGTGGAAACGGAACTGCCCCAAGTACTTAGCGGATAAGAAGGCCGGCAACTCCAAAGGTATATGTGATATACAAGTTATTGATGTGTACCTTACCAGCGCTCGTATTAGCTCCTGGGTATTTGATACCGGTGTGGTTGCTCATATTTGTAACTCAAAACAGGAGCTGCGGAATAAGCAAAGGCTGGCGAAGGACGAGGTGACGATGCGCGTCAGGAATGGTTCCAAGGTAGATGTGATCGTCGTCAACATGCTACCTCTACATTTACCTATGGGATTAGTTTTAAACACTACTGCAGGATGCTGCTAACGCGACAATACGATCAGAGACCCTTCGAGAAACTGTGTGTGATGCCATAGTCGCAAACGGTGCTGTATGAAAACCATCAGAAATGTGTAAAACGTTTGCTATGATGGATGCATCAAACATGGTTCAGGTTTTAGTTGCGTGTGTAGTGAAGGGCATACGGTTCAGTTCAATGGACTGTTTGCGATGAGGAGGAACAAAAGAAATGGGCAGCCAGATGGAGGCGTGTGCGATACACAGCATACGGTTCACTCAGATGAACTGTTTGTGATTAGGAAACACAAAAGAAATGGTTAGCCAGATCAAAGGTGTGTGCGATATACGGCATGCGCTTCACTCAGATGAACTGTTTGTGTTGAGACATGAGAATAGAAATGGTTCAACTTAACAAGATGTGTGTGATACGCGGCAAACATGTCTCTAATCAGAAATGTGTCTGAAGACCGATAAGAACACAGACGGTTGCTGCTAATAAGACGTGTGTGTTGTGCGATGGGATTTCATACAGAACAACAACATACACACACACATGCACACTTATAAGGACATGCTTGCATAACCAAATCAAACATCCACTTACATAGGTGGCTACTACAACCATGACATTTGCACACACGAAAGTAAACTGTTACATGCATAATTACATAGGTGGCTACTACACACATGACATTTCCACACACACCAATAAAGTAAACTATATATTACATGCATGATTAACTAGCATAGATGATCATCTGATCATCATCTACTTCTTGTGACGCTTGCTCTTCTTGTGGTTCGATCCGGTCTTGTCGATTTGGGTAATGAGGCACTTCCTCATGTCAACGATCTTCCTGTGCATCTCGTAGCATGTGTACATGCTCTTGGCCACGAACTTGAGGTGAGATTCATCTAGTTGCCGCATCCAGGCCTTGTGCCAGGATACAGGACTTGTTCTCTGGGCATCCTGCTTCATCTTTTCGTAGTAGGGGTCGATGATGGCCGAGGTGAGTTCGACCAGGGAGTCTTGCTTCATGCTTCCCCGGACCCTATAGTGGTCATGGATTTTGACAAGGTTCTTGCAAGCCAAGCCCGTAACACTGAGCGCTTTTACATCGTATTTGGTATCCACCATGACGAACTTGTAGTCGGTGCTGTTGAAAAACCTGTTGAAATGGTCGCAAGGCCCCGTGGCCATGCAGTAGTGGTAGTTGAGGACATGATGGCACATGCACAACTGGGCGACGACAACCTTTTGATCTATGCCGGGACGACTGGCAGTGTACTGGAGGTCGATGCCGACCACCTTGTACTTGTCTCCAGCAAGCAACTGCTCAACGCTGTTGATGTAGTCGTCCACTACGGCCAGTTCGATGGTGTACACCACCGAAAGATCCGTCTCCCTCGTGTGGGTCTCCACTCTATGCTCGCCGAACTCCATTGGAGCGCCGCCAGACATCCCCTCTCTATGTGTCATCGTGGGTGTGCTTGTTGTGTTGTGGCGTGATCGAAAGGTTGAAGAGACTAAGGTTATAATGGCCGCGGGAATTAAAGGGGAAGCCGGACGGCCAGGAATATCGGCGGGCCCTAATGGCAGTTCTAATTTGTAGCGCATAACTCCATCGTGTCACACGTAACTGCATCCCGTGGCAATGTGCGCAGTGCAACTGCATGCATATGGGGGCCCCGACGTGATCGTGCGCACGCCCAACCGATGGCAGAGCGCGCCCGGAGGGACGCCAGGAGAGCGCTTTGCGGTCGCCTCAAGGAAAAGTTGTCCACAAGCCGAGCGCGTCAACGGACGCGAGCAGAGCGCGCCAACGGACGCGACCGAGCGCGCCGTGGCGCCTAACGGCGAGTAGAGCCTACCGAGGGACGTGAGAAGAGGATAGCACAGTGATACGTGGCAAATAAGACGAACTATGCGAGCGATGTCGGAGACATCCAGCACGAATCAGATTAGAGTTGCGTGTGCGATACGTGGCAGATAGTTGATCCATCAGAGCTGTTTGTGATGGAATAATCCGTGTGTGTTGCGGGCAAACGCTTGCTGGTGTATAACCTTAAATTTAACCAAAAAGTGTTAATGCATGTTACAAAAATTGTATAGCTGGAAACTATGTTCAAATACGACTCCAATGATATAATCTATGGCGACATGCATTCGTATTTTATTAGTTAATAAGTCCTACTTATAAACCAGGACGGGGGTATAGTAGGTAACTAAATCGCAAATGTTTTTTTATTAACTGTATGTGTATGTGTCCTATCGTCCTCCTCACGCACGTCTTATCACCCCGCTACTGCAGACGGCTTATAGCGCAAGCTTGCGCAGTGCGCGGGGGTGTTCTTTTGGCCAAACGGTGGTGCCAATGAATCGTCGGTGAGCCTGTTCCCACGCAACCTCACAGGTTCCCGCACAAGCTTCCCGCCCGACTCGGTGAAGTCCCCAAAAATCCCAATGCTTACCGGCCTGCTATAAAAACCCTCACGGCCGGCGAGTCCTGCGTCGCATTTCCCCTCCCTCCCTATATCTTATCTCATCTGCTTCTTCCACAATTGCCAATGGCACCGGTCCGTCGTCGTCGCTCACCCACCCCGCCGCCTCATCAGAGGACAGCTCCAGCTGGGAGGCTACACCGCACGGGCGCAGTCCCCGACGTAGTAGTATGTGTGGCGTCCCTGTTGGGTGTGCGCGGAACACCCACCACACGCTCCGCCGCGCTGCCCGTCGGCAGCTGTTGCCGGCCGCCGTTGCCGCCGCCACACCAGTCGAAAGCCAGGGCCATCTCCCGCTCGCCGCGCGGCCCGAAGGCGGGAGGTGGCCGTCGTGGCCGCCACCCCACTGCCGGCACCGTGGCCATCACCCGCTCCGCCACCGTGGCCCGAAGGTGGGAGGTGGTGTGGTGCGCCACCCCATCGTCGGCCGCCAGTGGCCGCCAGCCCACCATCGACCGCCAAAATCATCACCCGCTCTGCCACCGCCGCCCGAAGGAGGGGGCGGAGGTGGAGGCCCGCACGTGCGTCAGCTACCTTGCGTGCTATATCGAGTTCATGTGGGAAGAGGAGGAGCGCCTCGTCGAGCATGCAAAGAGCCTTACCAGAGCTGTGGCTGCAGCACACCCTGACGTAGAGGCTAGGAATCAGGAGATCTATGAGCAGTCCGGCAGCTTCGAGAGGGATCGTCAGGAGTGGCAGTGGGCGTTCGAGCTGGCGTGCGTCGCTGAACGTGCAGCAGCGACAGGCACCATATTGCATTTGTCCAGCTCGTCGGTAGGCTCCTCCTCATCCTCTGCCTGTTACTGAGCGCTCGACAGAGGAGAGGCTGCCAGAAGTAGCACAAAGCCCCTTCGTGGTAGTAGTAGTATTTAGGGGCTATTTTGTTCAGTTCATCTGACTATAGATGTGTGGTCGAACTATACAACGTACTTAAAATTAGCTAGTATATATAGTTGAACTAGCTATTTCAGTACGTGGTTGGCAACAATTGGGGAGAAGTTTGGTCGATTCAGCTGTCGAGTTGAACTGTTTGTATAAATTAAGAACAACTGCTTAATGTATGAATGAAATCTATGCTTAATTACTGAATTTTAGTTGCAAAAATTACATAGTGCTAATGATTTCTAGCTGCATATTTTGACAAATCATAGTGTTACAAGGATTGACAAATCACAGTGTTACAAGGATTGACAAATCGCAACGTTACTAGATCAACAAATGTATATCTTTCCAGTTTGAAAAATGGCAACATACCCAATATGACAGATGCAAATCTTACCAAATTGTTTGCACATGGTTGCACACGGGTCATCCAAAACAACCGTTTGTGTTGAAGGGATGCACAAATCCTGCGCTGCTCTCACTTTGCATATAGGTGTTCTATCTAAATCGTTTGCGATCAGGAGCTGCAGAAATCCGGCTCGGCACATTTTCTCTTGGCTTCCTAGGGAAGCTGTCGATTTGCATATGGGTGTTCTAACTAAAACGTTTGCGATGAGTGTTTTATATTTAAAAAGCGAATTAAACTGCAGCTTGGGCGCCATTAATGGAGAGGATGCGAGCAAGGCGGGTGGCCATGGAAATCAAAGGGCTTGCTTCCCAGTTAGCCTGCGCAGCGTACAGCTCGCACGCTTCCTAGTGAGCCTACGCACCGGACGGCGCTCGCACGCCTCCCGTTCAATCAAGGTCAAGCAGCTGTCCGCACGACACCTCCTACAGCCATTAAAACCAAGACACATGGTGTCACATGAATGGTTAACAGAAATTTGAATTTACTAGAATTTAAAAACCAGGCACCTCAATGTTTTGCCTGCAATCAACGGTGCCCCGGTGTTTGAAATTCATGCCCATTTCTTGCATGGGACCTAATCATGCACCCAAGGACACATATTTGATTTTTCAACCAATTTATATGCACTGGAGCATGTGCATGTAGTTCAAATTTGAATTATGCACATAAAATGCACTGAAAACTCAGCTAATGCATAAAAATGTCCAAACGAACCCCAAAAAATCACAAAAATTCACACAACACTCCTGTTGTTCTATGTTGACACGGGAAAAAAAATTGAAAGCAATAAGAGGCAATGGATATCGTTTCGTCCCCAAAGGTGGGACGTTCCCTACCGAAGACCATCATGCTTGTTGTGAGAATCTCCAGTTTGTGAGAAGCATATTCCCAAACCTACCCCAAATGGGACAAAATTTGTACCATGGCATGTTGATGTCGCTCCATGATAGCATGCCAAATTTCATGAATTTCAGATGAGTTTTGGATTTACTAGAATTTAAAAACCAGGCATCTCAATGTTTTTCCGGCAATCAACGGTGCCCCGGTGTTTGAAATTCATTCCACTTCTTGCATG
This sequence comes from Triticum urartu, assembly GCF_003073215.2. NCBI lineage: Eukaryota > Viridiplantae > Streptophyta > Magnoliopsida > Poales > Poaceae > Triticum > Triticum urartu. The sequence goes on from NC_053028.1 coordinate 271,078,845, forward strand.
GGACCTAAGCATGCACCCAAGGACACATATTTGATCTTTCAACTAGTTTATATGCACTAGAGCATGTGCATGTAGTTCAAATTTGAATTATGCACATAAAATGCATTGAAAACTCAATTAATGCATAAAAATTTCCAAACAAACCCCGAAAAATCACAAAAATTCGCACACCGCTCCTATTGTTCTATGTTGACATGAGAAAAAATTTGAAAGCAATAAGAGGCAATGGATATCGTTTCATCCCCAAAGGTGGGACGTTCCCTACCGAAAACCACCATGCTTGTCGTGAGAAGCTCCGGTTTGTGAGAAGGATATACCCAAACCTGCCCCAAAATGGGACAAAATTTGTACCACAGCATGTTGATGCCGCTCCATGATAGAATGCCAAGTTTCATGAATTTCATACGAGTTTTGGATTTACTAGAATTTAAAAACCAGGCATCTCAATGTTTTGCAGGCAATCAACGATGCCTCGGTGTTTGAAATTCATTCCCATTTCTTGCATGGGACCTAAGCATGCACCCAAGGACACAGATTTGATTTTCAACCAATTTATATGCATCGGGGCATGTGCATGTAGTTCAAATTTGAATTATGCACATAAAATGCATTGAAAACTCAGTTAATGCATAAAAATGTCCAAACGAACCCCGAAAAATCACAAAAATTTGCACAACACTCCTGTTGTTCCATGTTGACACGAGAATTTTTTTTGAAAGCAATAAGAGGCAATGGATATCGTTTCTCCCCAAAGGTGGGACATTCCCTACCGAAAACCATCATGGTTGTTGTGAGAAGCTCCGGTTTGTGTGAAGCATATACCCAAACCCGCCCCAAATAGGACAAAATTTGTACCACGGCATGTTGATGCCGCTCCATGATAGCATGCCAAGTTTCATGAATTTCAGACGAGTTTTGGATTTACTAGAATTTTAAAACCAGGCATCTCAATGTTTTGCCGGCAATCAATGGTGCCCCGGTGTTTTAAATTCATTCACATTTCTTGCATGGGACCTAAGCATACACCCGAGGACACAGATTTGATTTTTCAACCAATTTATATGCATCGGAGCATGTGCATGTAGTTCAAATTTGAATTATGCACATAAAATGCATTGAACACTCAGTTAATGCATAAAAATGTCCAAACGAACCCCAAAAATTCACAAAAATTCACACAACACTCCTATTGTTTTATGTTGACATGAGAAAAAAATGAAAGCAATAAGAGGCAATGGATATCATTTTGTCCCCAAATATGGGACATTCCCTACCGAAAACCATCATGCTTGTTGTCAGAAGCTCCGGTTTGTGAGAAGCATATACCCAAACCCGCCCCAAATGGGACAAAATTTGTACCACGACATGTTGATGCCGCTACATGATAGCGTGCCAAGTTTCATGAATTTCATACGAGTTTTGGATTTACTAGAATTTAAAAACCAGGCATCTCAATGTTTTGCCGGCAATCAACGGTGCCCTAGTGTTTCAAATTCATTCCCATTTCTTGCATGCAACCTAAGCATGCACACAAGGACATAGATTTGATTTTTCAACTAGTTTATATGCACTAGAGCATGTGCATGTAGTTCAAATTTGAATTATGCACATAAATGCATTGAAAACTCAGTTAATGCATAAAAATGTCCAAACGAACCCCAAAAATCACAAAAATCCGCACAACACTCATGTTGTTCTATGTTGACACTTGAAATTTTTTGAAAGCAATAAAAGGCAACGGATATCGTTTCGTCCCCAAAGGTGGCACATTCCCTACCGAAACCATCACGCTTGTTATGAGAAGCTCTGGTTTGTGAGAAGCTTATAACCAAACCTGCCACAAATGGGACAAAATTTGTACCATGGCATGTTGATGCCGCTACATGATAGCATGCCAAGTTTCATGAATTTCAGATGAGTTTTGGATTTACTAGAATTTAAAAACCAGGCATGTCAATGTTTGCGGCCGAGTGACGTTGGCAGGGTGTTTGAAATTCATTCCCATTTCTTGCATGGGACCTAAGCATGCAACCAAGGACACATATTTGATTTTTCAATAATTTTATATGCACTGGAGCATGTGCATGTAGTTCAAATTTGAATTATGCACATAAAATGCCTGGAAAACCCAGTTAATGTATAAAAATGTACAAACGAACCCTGAATCATTCCAATTTTTTTAACGACACACCTATAGTTGCATGTTCACTGCAGATATAAGTTCTAACAATTCAAACACCATCCTTTGTAGCTGTGACCCCATTACGTAATTCAAATGATCAAGACGATAAATCAAGTAGATCGCACACAGTTTATTATCACCAACCGTGTGAGTGCAGCACAAAATATCTTGGAGCACCGTCAGTGTATAGTACGCCCATGGCTTACGAGAAGGTGCATCGGCTACAGTCCACATCGCGCCAGTTCTGAATAAGGGACCATGTCCTATGACACTTTGCGCGCCAGTTTTTTGGCTGAAGTGATTCCAAATTTTCGGCTTCCGCGGAAATATCTACCTCCCTGCCCCCTCCTTACCAAAAGCCACATTTCCCCTCTTTCCGTCTTCCTTTCCAAGTTGAAGCCTTCACTCCTTGCTTGCAGCGCCACCGCCTCCTCGCCGGCGACCCTCCTTCATGCTCCTCGGCCTCGCCTATCCAGGCAGGTATTCCACACCCAATCCCATCCTCCTCCTCCTTCCACATCCCACATGCCCCTACCGCCGGCGCGAGCGCGACACCTTCCACCCAAATCACCGACCCCTCCACCAAATAAGCATCGGCCTAAGCCATGGTGCACGCAGTATAGCCAGGACCTCAAGGAGCATTTGGCAGCAGAGAAGCAAATCGCGGCCGCACGCGCGGATGAGGTCGTGATGGCTGCCATTCGTGCCGACCCCCAGATCTTGAAGGAGCACCTTGCCATTTGCTAGCTATCCTGGTTATGTATGCTCGGTTTAGCGTTGCGTGTGCTGCTCCTGCCTTTCCTTCACAAATTCTAGCGAATTGTGCTATCTAATTTTACCATGCAATCTGTTGCTCTAGTGTATATGTTCTATATGTCGTGCAGTGTGGTGCTCACTTATTAACTATTTTGTTAATTAGTTGTCGTCTTCGGTTAACTGTTTGGTTCAGTTCTGCAAATGTGATGTTCAATTCTCCAGGCTACAATTTTGTATTGTCTTCCATGTGAGAAATAAATCGAATTTATCTTTACAAAATTGTGGGTGTATTCTGTTATTGTATACCATGTGAGGAATAAATTGAATTTGGCTATAGTAAATACATGAGAAAAAAAATACAATTGCTACAATTGGTTGTAGTTAACTATTTGGTTAACTGTCTGATCTTCTATTAGGAGTATGTTATATTGTGGAATGTGGTGCTCAGTTAATGTTTGGTTCATTTGTTGTGGTGTTTAGTTAACTACTTGGTTCAATGTTATATTGTGCAATGTGGTGCTTAGTTAATGTTTGGTTCATTTGTTGTGGTGTTTAGTTAACTGCTTGGTTCAATTCTGCAATGCGACGTCCAATTGTCGGGGGTAGAATTTTGTATTGTTGTGCATGTGAGGAATAAATCGAATTTGGCTGCACTTAATACATGGGAAACATATACAAGTGTTATATTTCCTAGTTCTTAATCATGCTTGGTTTGGATAAATGTGTTTTCCCTGTGGCTTGAATTAATCTGATGAATCTGCAATGTGATTATTTTTCATCAACATATTTTACTGATAGCATGCGAACCCTTACTTAACCTGATGACTAACTACCTTATATGTGTTGTAGGGAAACAATGGGAAGCACTGAGGTTTACAATCGAGGTTAGCACGTGCATGGTCCATTGTCTAATAACACATTTGTAACACCCTCGATGCGACTATAGCTCCCACGTGTCGAGGCACGACTTAGAGACATAATCGCATTGAAGGCATTTGTCGCAAGTTAGGAAATCTTCACAACGTCCCATGTAATGTAAATAATAAAGGGGAGAACATAGTTGGCTTACACTCGCCACGTCAATCAAGTACAGAAATAACATTACATCATCCATACACTCAAGGCCCGACTACGGCGCCAAAATAAAAGAGAACCCAACATGCGACACGGTCCCCATCACCCCCAACTGGGCACCACTACTGATCACCGGAAAGGAAACGTAGTATCGTTGAGAGTCTTCGTCGAACTCCCACTTGAGCTCATACGCGTCACCTGGAGCGGAATCATCAAGCCCTGCATCTGGAGTTATAGTATCTGTGAGCCACAGGGACTCAGCAATCTCGCACCCTCGCGATCAAGACTATTTAAGCTTGTAGGTAAGGCAAGGAAAATATGTGGAGCTGCAGCAAGCGACTAGCAAGTATGGTGGCTAACTTATTCGCAAAAGAGAGCGAGAAGAGGAGGCAAAGCACGAGCGAGAAACTAGAGAGCAACCTGCGCAAACATTACTCCAACACCGTGTCCACTTCCCGGACTCCGCTGAGAAGAGGTCATCACGGCAACACACTCAGTTGATTCATTTTAATTAATTAAGGTTCAAGTTATCTACAACCGGACATTAAAAATTCCCATCTTCTCATAACCGCGGGCACGGCTTTCGAAAGTTCAATCCCTGCAGGGGAGTCCCAACTTAGCCCATGACAAGCTCTCACGGTCAACGAAGGAATAGACCTCCTCCCAAGACGTTCCGATCAGACTCGGTATCTCGGTAACTCAAGACACTTCGACAGGTTAAAACAAGACCAGCAACACCGCCCGAATGTGCCGACAAATCCCGATAGGAGCTGCACATATCTCTTTCTTAGGGCACACTCAGATTGTCTAAACTTCCGGTAGGCCAGCCTAGAGTTGCCCCTGGTAGCCACCGGCGGCTGACGGTTTGGACCAACACTCAGAGGAGCACTGGCCCGGGGGGGGGGTTAAAATAAGATGACCCTTGAGTCTGCAGAACCCAAGGGAAAGAAAAGGGTAGGTGGCAAATGGTAAAACCAAGGTTGGGCATTGCTGGAAAAGCTTTAATCAAGGTGAAATATCAAGGGGTTCCCATTATAACCCAACCGCGTAAGGAACGCAAAATCCGGGAACATAACACCGATATGACGGAAACTAGGGCGGCAAGAGTGGAACAAAACACTAGGCGAGAGGCCGAGCCTTCCACCCTTTACCAAGTATATAGATGCATTAAGATAACATGGCAATATAATGATATCCCAACAAGTAAATAAATGTTCCAACAAGGAACGGCCTCCAATCTTCACCTGCAACTAGCAACGCTATAAGAGGGGCTGAGCAAAGCGGTAACATAGCCAATCAACGGTTTGCTAGGACAATGGTGGGTTAGAGGTTTGACAAGGCAATTTGGGAGGCTTTCAAGCAAGTGGTAGGCATCGTAGCAATGGCATTACAAAAGAGCGAGCAAACTAGCATAGCAAAGATACTAGTGATTTCGAGGGTATGATCATCTTGCCTGCACAGTTGTCAGAGTTGACTGGATTCTCAAAAGCACACTCAACGGGCTCCTCGGTAGCGAACTCGTCTCCCGTCTCTACCCAAACAAGACAAACAAGCAACAAGGATACAATCAAACACGTGCATGACCAAGCAATATGATGAAATGATGATATGCTATGCGGGATGCGATGCGGGATGCAAAATACAAGATATGACAGGAAATGCAAGAACCTGGCCTCAACTTGGAATTCCAAGGGTTCCACTGGAAAGAGGAGGTGAAATCGCTTGAAAACGATATAAAGAACGCCGGAATCGGAGTTACGGTTTGGAAATGGCAAGCGATTTAAGAATGACACCGGTCTGCGATTTACAGCAAGTAGGCATATAAATGCAACGAAATGAACATGCTACAGCCACCAAACATGACAACAATATACATGGCAGGGATGCACGCAAGATGCTTAACAAAAGTCTAGCACTGAGCTACGGCCAATTCATCCATTATGAGGTTCAAACAAGCATGGCAAAAACGCAAATGCAAAACAGATTTCAGACTTAGTGAAATTAACACTTGTCTGAAATTTCAGATCATATAGCCCTCTTCGGAGCAACAAAACAACATGCTACAGGACCTGATTATGACAAATAAAGACATGGCATGGAGCTACTCAACAAGTTTAACAAAAGTCCCTTAGTGACCTTGAGCCAAAAGGGATCACAAAATATACTAACAAGCACACGAACATCGCAAAAACACAATCAGTTTTCAGACTTAGTGAAAACTGGGACATGCTGAAACATAACTCACGAAGGCATGTTTACGAGCTCGATGCACTCACCACGGTGCAAGTCATGGCAAGACAAGCATACATCCATCAAGAAGGCATAAAAATACAAGCTAGAAATGGCAAGAACAATGGCATAGCATGCACGGATCAACTACAATAGCATCGGCAAAATCGCAAACAAGTTGACGATCTGCCCAGATTCACCACAAAGCAAAAGTAGAGCTTGATTGACTCAAGCTAGGGTGCTCCATAATTGCAAACAAAGACATGGATGGATAGAGCATAACAAGATTAACAAAACTCCCTTACTGATCATCCTCAAAAGAGGCACGGATCACTAGGAAACAACAAGAACATATGGCATCATGAACTAAACAATCCCAGACTTAGGGAAAACTACTAAGTCCCTGAAAACAGATTTACCGGGTGCCTCACTTTGCAAGCTTGCACAAGTCACCACACACATCCTAAAAATGCATGGGTTGCACCTCTGGAAAGATAAAAAGATGCTTAACAAAACATATGAAGGACTCACAGGCATAGCATGCACACAATAATCATGGCAAAAAATGACAAAAGTCTAAGATGAACTAGCAGATCTGACAAATAACTCACGAAGCCTCCTTCTAACAGCATTTCGGGCATCAAGATGAACTCAAATGAAAATGGTGCAATGGAATGGAATGATGTACTCTCTGAGGTGAACATTTTGATATGCTATATGCATGAATCAGAGCTACGGATGCAAAGTTACGGAGCCGCGAACATGGGCATATGGAGTAAAAATTCCGAGGACTTACTGAAAAAAACCACCCAGATCTGGATCTAGGGTTTCGGATCACTGTAGCAACCGGGTCGGGGCGCGCCTCCCGAGGCGACTCCGGCGAAGACGAGGACGGCGGCCGGGCGCGGACACGTCCGGCGGCGGCGGGATCTGTTTTTTTATCTAGGGTCTCGGAGAGGGAGAGAGATCCGAAAATGGGGGAGGGCTATTTATAGGCATAAGTGAAGCTAGGAGAGTCCAAATGAGGTGCGGTTTTCGGCCACGCGATCGTGATCTAACGCTCTAGAACATGGAGCAGAGTTTGGTGGGTTTTTGGCCAAAATGGAGGGGTGTTGGGCTGCAACACTCACGAGGCCTTTTCGTTCCCTCGGGTAACTGTTGGAGTATCAAACGAAGTCCAAATGATACGAAACTTGACAGGCGGTCTACCGGTAGTAAACCAAGGCTGCTTGGCAAGTCTCGGTCCAATCCGGAAATGTTTAATCCCCACACATGAAAGAAAGCTAGAAATGACCACCGGAGGAGAACGAAGCGCCGGAATGCAAGAATAGCAACTTGGGATGGAGGTGATCCTCGCGTTCCCTGGTAGCTTCATGGTCGGAATGGTGTGACCACTTGACTTTGAGAAATTTGATTGACTTGTTGCGAGTCTTGCGTTCAGTCTCTTCAAGAATAGCAACTGGGTGCTCATGATAGGAAAGATCTTCTTGGAGCTCAATGTCCTCGAAGTTGACGGTGCGGTCAGGAGTCTTGAAGCACTTTCGAAGCTGAGAGACATGGACCACGTCATGAACATTTGCAAAGTTTGAAGGAAGCTCGAGTTGATAGGCGAGGTAGCCTCTCTTGCTGACAATCTTGAAAGGTCCCACGTATCTAGGGGCAAGCTTCCCTTTGATACCGAAGCGGCGAGTACCTTTCATAGGAGAGACGCGAAGGTAAACATGATCTCCAATCTCGAAAGCCAAATCACAGTGCTTACTATCATAGTAGCTCTTCTGGCGGGATTGGGCTGCTTTGAGGTTATCACGAATGACTTTGCACATTTCTTCTGCTTCTGTGATTAAGTCATTACCCAAAAGCTGACGTTCACCGGTTTCAGACCAGTTGAGAGGGGTACGACACTTCCTGCCATACAGAATTTCAAAAGGGGCCTTGCCCGAACTTGCTTGAAAACTGTTGTTGTAGGAGAATTCAGCATAAGGAAGACAATCCTCCCACTTCATGCCAAAGGAGATCACACAAGCCCTGAGCATATCTTCAAGAATCTGGTTGACACGCTTGACTTGACCGCTTGTTTGAGGATGGAAAGCAGTGCTGAAGCGGATGTTAGTGCCCATGGCCTTCTGGAAAGAATCCCAAAATTTCGAGGTAAAGATGCTGCCACGGTCTGAAGAGATCACTTGAGGAATACCGTGCAGAGAGACAATACGAGAGGTATAGAGTTCCGCCAATTGAGCTGCAGTGATCGACTCTTTGATAGGCAGAAAGTGAGCCACTTTGGTGAGTTTGTCGATGACATCGAATATAGCATCATTGCCACGCTTGGACTTTGGAAACCCAGTCACGAAGTCCATTTCAATGTGGTCAAACTTCCATTCTGGAATGGCAAGAGGTTGGAGGAGACCTGCTAGCCTTTGGTGTTCTGCCTTCACTCTTCTGCAGACATCACATTCATTCACGAATTGAGCGATCTCGCACTTCATTCGAGTCCACCAATAAGCTTGCTTAAGGTCCTGATACATCTTCGTGCTCCCAGGGTGGATGGAGAGGAGAGAATTGTGAGCCTCGTTCATGATCACTTTACGGAGGTCACCTTTGGGCACAACAATACGATCCTCCAAGAAGAAAGTGTCCTTGTCATCAAGGCGGTAGCACTTGTACTTGGGCTGACTCTTGGCAATCCCAATCTTCACCTTTTTCACCATAGCATCAAGAAGCTGGGCTTGGCGAATCTGGTCTTGCAAGGTAGGAGAGACTTGAAGGTTGGCGAGGAAACCTTGAGGAACAACTTGCAGATTAAGTTTGCAGAAAGCTTCACAAAGCTCGGGTTGATAAGGCTTGAGAATCAGACTGTTGCAGTAAGCCTTTCTGCTCAAAGCGTCAACAATCACATTGGCCTTGCCTGAAGTGTACTCAATACTCGGATTATACTCTTGAATCATTTCGACCCAACGAGTTTGCCTGAGGTTGAGATTAGGCTGAGTGAAGATGTACTTGAGACTCTTGTGATCAGTGAAAATGTCCACTTTTCTTCCCAATAGAAGATGTCTCCAAGTCAAAAGAGCATGCACAACTGCCGCCAACTCGAGATCATGAGTGGGGTAGTTCTTCTCATTAGGCTTCAACTGGCGAGATGTATAAGCAACAACTTTCTTCTCTTGCATCAATATTGCGCCAAGACCTTGGAGAGAGCCATCACAAAAGACCTCGTACGGCTTGGATTCATCAGGTGGAGTCAGAACTGGAGCGGTGATCAATTTCTCTTTCAAAGTGTTGAAAGCAATATCACACTCCGGAGACCAAACGTACTTGGCGTGCTTCTGAAGAAGATTTGAGAGAGGCTTCGCGATCTTAGAAAAGTTTTCAACAAATCTTCGGCAATAGCTTGCGAGACCAAGAAAACTGCGGAGTTGCTTCACGTTCTGAGGAGGTTCCCAATTCACAATTGCAGACACCTTCTCAGGATTCACGGCAATGCCCTTGGCAGAGATGATATGACCAAGATAAAGAACCTCATCGAGCCAAAATTCACACTTGGAGAACTTGGCGTAGAACTGATGTTCCCTAAGCTTATCAAGAACCAAATGCAAGTTCTTGGCATGATCTTCCTTGTTCTTCGAGAAAACCAGAATGTCGTCGAGATAGACCAAAACGAAGTCATTGGTGTAGGCGTTGAAGATGAAATTCATCATGCGAGAGAACGTCGGAGGAGCGTTGGCGAGGCCAAAAGACATGACAGTGTATTCATATGAACCAAAGCTTGTTCTGAATGCTGTCTTAGGAATATCTTCTTCACGAATGCGAATCTGGTGATAACCCATACGGAGATCAAGCTTGGAGAATACTTGAGCACCTTTGAGTTGTTCGAACAGCTCATTGATGTTGGGAAGTGGATATTTGTTCTTGATGGTCTTCTTGTTCACTGGACGGTAATCAACACAAAGTCGGTCCATTCCATCCTTCTTCTTCACAAAAAGAACACCACAACCCCACGGAGAAGAACTAGGCCGGATGAGACCCATTCTTTCTTGCTCATCGAGTTGCTTCTTCAGCTCCTTCAACTCTTCAGGTCCGAGCTTGTAAGGACGTTTGCACACAGGTTCCGTGCCAGGCTCAAGTTCAATAACGAATTCAACTGGCCGGTGCGGAGGCATTCCTGGGAGCTCTTCTGGAAAGACGTCTTGATATTCGCAAATGACTGGAATTTGCGAGATGGCATCCAATTCACCCTTCTCATTGAGAGAAAACAGACTGATAGTATTATCCTGAGCGGCAAAGACAATTACATCCTCAGACGAATGAGTCAATTGAATCTGCCTGGCTGCACAATCAAGCTGAGCCTTGTGCTTAGAAAGCCAATCCATTCCGAGAATAAGATCAATATCCGAGTTACCAAGGATCATTGGGGAAGCCAGAAACTTGAAATCACCCATCGAGATAGAAATATCCGGAACTTCGTAGTTAGCAAGCAAGCATCTACCCGGAGAGACGACTGCTAATGGCTTATGCATAACTTGAGAAAACCACCCATGCTTAGATGCAAAAGGTCTAGAAATGAAGCAATGCGATGCACCAGTGTCAAAAAGAACTTTCGCAGGAACATCGTTAACAGGAAGGTTACCCATAATCACATCTGACGAGTCCTCTGCCTGAGCTGCATTCATCAAATTCACCTTGGCATGCTTGGGGTTATGCTCGACCACAGCTGTACTTGCCGATCTGACAGGAGGAGGAGGAGGAAGACGCCTCTGGTTGAAACACTTGTTGGCATAGTGACCCTTCTATTGGCACTTGTTGCACGTGACCTCTAAAAGCGGACGGTGATACGGAGCACTCGATCTTGGAGCTTGAGACGAAGTCTTGTTCTGAAAGCCAGGGTTGGGTGGGTGGGAAGAACCACTGCCACCTTTGCTCTTCTGTTGATACGGCTGATGGAACGGAGGAGGAGGAAGCCAAAACTTCTGCTGCTTGGCCACTTGAGTAGAGGAAGAAGAAGTAACATTTCTGACTCGCTTCTTGGAAGCATCACACCTCAACTGAGCAGCCTCTTGCTTCAGTGCCATGTTGTAGAACTCATCGTATCTCAAGGGCTCGAAGAGAACAAGAGCGAGCTGAATATCTTCTCTGAGACCACCCCTGAACTGGTATATCATGCTCTTCTCATCAGGGACGTCTTGCTTGGCAAAGCGGGCAAGCTTCTGGAACAATTTGTTGTAGTCATAGACAGACAAAGAGCCTTGCTTCAGATTGCGGAATTCCTCACGCTTGCTTTCAACCACGCTCTGCGGAATATGATGAGCTCCGAAATCTCGACAGAAATCATCCCAAGTGATAACACGTCCACCTCTGGAATCCTTGTACTGCTAGAACCATTCTGCAGCTTGATCTTTGAGTTGGAAGGAAGCGAACTTGACAAAGTCCTCAGGCCTGACGTTACTGCACTCGAAATGCTTACACAGATCCACAAGCCAATCGTCAGCATCGGTTGCCTCAACACAATTGCTGAAAGTCTTTGGCCCGTTAGCAAGGAACTGGTTGAGTGTAGCAAAGTGACTCTGATTGCTGCCTTGGTTCCCATGACTGCCTTGATTTCGCTCTTGAAGAATTTGCATGATCAGCTGAGTGTTTGCATTGGTTGAGGCCATCACAGCTTGCCATGCCTCTGGAGGAGGTGGGGGCGGTGGCGGATCAGGATTCGGAGTCGTGCGCGTTGGGGGAGCCATCCTAAAGAGGTTGACCACCATTAGCACATTGACAGATAAATATTGAAGCTGAATCCAACGGAATGAAAATTGCAACATATAGTCTTCACATCCGAACAAAATGAATGAATGCATTCCTCTTGAAATGGTCACATATCCATAAATTGAGAAGCCACGTAGAATTAAGGTAGAGAAATAAATCAACAAGGTACGGATCAAGAACGAATAACCGGTAAGAAATCCCAATCTCAAACCAATATCCGTGGAAGAAGAACTAGAGCTACTAGAATTCCCACCTATGAAACTCCCGAACCTTTCCGGTTATGCAATCAGGTGTTGGGGATACAGGGGAAGCATAATATCTCACCCAAACTAGCAAATCCTACATCCAGTTGTATCCATCCTTCAACACATAACCAAGAAAACTTCGGAAACCATCTACCTCAACCTTCGAAAAGCATCCGTTATACAAGTTATGGCGATACTCCCGAACTCCCGCCTCAGTACTGGGTGGCGTCGAGGTTATCTCACCAACAAACTGCATAAAAGAGATTTTCGATGTCGGCGAAAATATCTCAAGTATTCCAGAATTACAATGATAAAATTATGATGACAACACCTCAGAGCTCAACTCCCCGGGACACTTCCACTAAACCCCTGACAGGAGGCACCAAGACAGTATTCTCATCATAAGCCATCGGAACGATTCCAAGATACTCGCGTGATCCTACAAAAAAATTTAGTGAAATTTGAGAAGAGAAGAGTCAAAACTCTACGTCAGGATGCCTTACCAGAGCGATGAGGAGACTGGGAAGTAAAAAGAATTCCTAAGCTCTCCTATATATAATTCCTAAATGACTCAAAACATTTTTTTCTAGACACAACTCGGCTGCTAGAAACGATCAAGCAATGGGGCTCCTAAGGTCGGGGAAGGCTCTGATTACCAACTTGTAACACCCTCGATGCGACTATAGCTCCCACGTGTCGAGGCACGACTTAGAGACCTAATCGCATTAAAGGCATTTGTCGCAAGTTAGGAAATCTTCACAACATCCCATGTAATGTAAATAATAAAGGGGAGAACATAGTTGGCTTACACTCGCCACGTCAATCAAGTACAGAAATAACATTACATCATCCATACACTCAAGGCCCGACTACGGCGCCAAAATAAAAGAGAACCCAACATGCGACACGGTCCCCATCACCCCCAACTGGGCACCACTACTGATCATCGGGAAAGGAAACATAGTATCGTTGAGAGTCTTCGTCGAACTCCCACTTGAGCTCATACGCATCACCTGGAGCGGAATCATCAAGCCCTGCATCTGGAGTTATAGTATCTGTGAGCCACAGGGACTCAGCAATCTCGCACCCTCGCGATCAAGACTATTTAAGCTTGTAGGTAAGGCAAGGAAAATATGTGGAGCTGCAGCAAGCGACTAGCAAGTATGGTGGCTAACTTATTCGCAAAAGAGAGCGAGAAGAGGAGGCAAAGCACGAGCGAGAAACTAGAGAGCAACCTGCGCAAACATTACTCCAACACCGTGTCCACTTCCCGGACTCCGCCGAGAAGAGGTCATCACGGCAACACACTCAGTTGATTCATTTTAATTAATTAAGGTTCAAGTTATCTACAACCGGATATTAACAAATTCCCATCTACCCATAACCGCGGGCACGGCTTTCGAAAGTTCAATCCCTGCAGGGGAGTCCCAACTTAGCCCATGACAAGCTCTCACGGTCAACGAAGGAATAGACCTCCTCCCAAGACGTTCCGATCAGACTCGGTATCTCGGTAACTCAAGACACTTCGACAGGTTAAAACAAGACCAGCAACACCGCCCGAATGTGCCGACAAATCCCGATAGGAGCTGCACATATCTCTTTCTTAGGGCACACTCAGATTGTCTAAACTTCCGGTAGGCCAGCCTAGAGTTGCCCCTGGTAGCCACCGGCGGCTGACGGTTTGGACCAGCACTCAGAGGAGCACTGGCCCGGGGGGGTTAAAATAAGATGACCCTTGAGTCTACAGAACCCAAGGGAAAGAAAAGGGTAGGTGGCAAATGGTAAAACCAAGGTTGGGCATTGCTGGAAAAGCTTTAATCAAGGTGAAATATCAAGGGGTTCCCATTATAACCCAACCGCGTAAGGAACGCAAAATCCGGGAACATAACACCGATATGACGGAAACTAGGGCGGCAAGAGTGGAACAAAACACTAGGCGAGAGGCCGAGCCTTCCACCCTTTACCAAGTATATAGATGCATTAAGATAACATGGCAATATAATGATATCCCAACAAGTAAATAAATGTTCCAACAAGGAACGGCCTCCAATCTTCACCTGCAACTAGCAACGCTATAAGAGGGGCTGAGCAAAGCGGTAACATAGCCAATCAACGGTTTGCTAGGACAATGGTGGGTTAGAGGTTTGACAAGGCAATTTGGGAGGCTTTCAAGCAAGTGGTAGGCATCGTAGCAATGGCATTGCAAAAGAGCGAGCAAACTAGCATAGCAAAGATAGTAGTGATTTCGAGGTATGATCATCTTGCCTGCACAGTTGTCAGAGTTGACTGGATTCTCAAAAGCACACTCAACGGGCTCCTCGGTAGCGAACTCGTCTCCCGTCTCTACCCAAACAAGACAAACAAGCAACAAGGATACAATCAAACACGTGCATGACCAAGCAATATGATGAAATGATGATATGCTATGCGGGATGCGATGCGGGATGCAAAATACAAGATATGACAGGAAATGCAAGAACCTGGCCTCAACTTGGAATTCCAAGGGTTCCACTGGAAAGAGGAGGTGAAATCGCTTGAAAACGATATAAAGAACGCCGGAATCGGAGTTACGGTTTGGAAATGGCAAGCGATTTAAGAATGACACCGGTCTGCGATTTACAGCAAGTAGGCATATAAATGCAACGAAATGAACATGCTACAGCCACCAAACATGACAACAATATACATGGCAGGGATGCACGCAAGATGCTTAACAAAAGTCTAGCACTGAGCTACGGCCAATTCATCCATTATGAGGTTCAAACAAGCATGGCAAAAACGCAAATGCAAAACAGATTTCAGACTTGGTGAAATTAACACTTGTCTGAAATTTCAGATCATATAGCCCTCTTCGGAGCAACAAAACAACATGCTACAGGACCTGATTATGACAAATAAAGACATGGCATGGAGCTACTCAACAAGTTTAACAAAAGTCCCTTAGTGACCTTGAGCCAAAAGGGATCACAAAATATACTAACAAGCACACGAACATCGCAAAAACACAATCAGTTTTCAGACTTAGTGAAAACTGGGACATGCTGAAACATAACTCACGAAGGCATGTTTACGAGCTCGATGCACTCACCACGGTGCAAGTCATGGCAAGACAAGCATACATCCATCAAGAAGGCATAAAAATACAAGCTAGAAATGGCAAGAACAATGGCATAGCATGCACGGATCAACTACAATAGCATCGGCAAAATCGCAAACAAGTTGACGATCTGCCCAGATTCACCACAAAGCAAAAGTAGAGCTTGATTGACTCAAGCTAGGGTGCTCCATAATTGCAAACAAAGACATGGATGGATAGAGCATAACAAGATTAACAAAACTCCCTTACTGATCATCCTCAAAAGAGGCACGGATCACTAGGAAACAATAAGAACATATGGCATCATGAACTAAACAATCCCAGACTTAGGGAAAACTACTAAGTCCCTGAAAACAGATTTACCGGGTGCCTCACTTTGCAAGCTTGCACAAGTCACCACACACATCCTAAAAATGCATGGGTTGCACCTCTGGAAAGATAACAAGATGCTTAACAAAACATATGAAGGACTCACAGGCATAGCATGCACACAATAATCATGGCAAAAATGACAAAAGTCTAAGATGAACTAGCAGATCTGACAAATAACTCACGAAGCCTCCTTCTAACAGCATTTCAGGCATCAAGATGAACTCAAATGAAAATGGTGCAATGGAATGAAATGATGTACTCTCTGAGATGAACATTTTGATATGCTATATGCATGAATCGGAGCTACGGATGCAAAGTTACGGAGCCGCGAACATGGGCATATGGAGTAAAAATTCCGATGACTTGGTGAAAAAAACTACCCAGATCTGGATCTAGGGTTTCGG
Organism: Triticum urartu; assembly: GCF_003073215.2. NCBI lineage: Eukaryota > Viridiplantae > Streptophyta > Magnoliopsida > Poales > Poaceae > Triticum > Triticum urartu. The sequence continues at coordinate 271,094,949 of NC_053028.1, forward strand.
ATCACTGTAGCAACCGGGTCGGGGCGCGCCTCCCGAGGCGACTCCGGTGAAGACGAGGACGGCGGCCGGCGGGGGCGACGTCCGGTGGCCGGGGCGGCGGCGCCGGGGGCCGCGGTGGCCGGAGCCGGGGCCGGCTGCGGGCCGGGCCACGCCGGCGAGCTCCGCGGCGGCTCGGGGCGGCGACGGCGGCTGCGGCGGCCCGGCGACGAGGTGGCAACGGCGGCTGACGAGGCGGGCCGCGGCGGCGCGGCGCCGGAGTGGAGGGCGACGGCGGCGGGCAAAGGGCGCGGGCGGTGAGGCGGCTTCGGGCCGGGGAGGGCCCGCGGCGGGCTTGCGGGCCTCGGGCGGCGGCGGTTCGCCGGGGTGCCATGTGGCACGTGCTGAGAGGGCGGCGGGGCGGCGGACGTTGTCCGGCCTGGCGCAGACACGTCCGGCGGCGCCGGGATCTGTTTTTTTATCTAGGGTCTCGGAGAGGGAGAGAGATCCGAAAACGGAGGGGCTATTTATAGGCATAAGTGGAGCTAGGAGAGTCCAAATGAGGTGCGGTTTTCGGCCACGCGATCGTGATCTAACGCTCTAGAGCATGGAGCAGAGTTTGGTGGGTTTTGGGCCAAAATGGAGGGGTGTTGGGCTGCAACACTCACGAGGCCTTTTCGGTCCCTCGGTTAACCGTTGGAGTATCAAACGAAGTCCAAATGATACGAAACTTGACAGGCGGTCTACCGGTAGTAAACCAAGGCCGCTTGGCAAGTCTCGGTCCAATCCAGAAATGTTTAATCCCCACACACGAAAGAAAGCTAGAAATGACCACCGGGAGGAGAACGAAGCGCCGGAATGCAAAACGGACAACGGGGAAAATGCTCGAATGCATGAGACGAACACGTATGCAAATGCAATGCACATGATGACATGATATGAGATGCATGACAACGATAACAACACACGGAGACAAAGACCCGAACCCGAGAAAATAAATATAACTTAACGCTGGAAACGGCAAGAGTTGGAGTACAAATAGGGAAAGTTACATCCGGGGTGTTACAACATTATTGTGCAATTGCAGGAACCATTCTAATATTTAGGTTTTTAACAATTTGGTCTTGCACATGTAGGTCCTGCTGTCAGAGGTTTTGACCCACTGTTCGACCCTTTTTGCATATGGGGAAATGAGTTGTCCATGAATATCAATCAAGTCAAGAAACTCAGAAAGATTGTTAGGATAAAGAAATTAGCGACAAAAAACAATAAGATCTTTGTCTGCACAATGAAGAAGACATCAGTTCACTACAGGATGGTACTAACTATTATACATTGCCTTTTTTATACCTTTGCCCCATTTCCAATATAGAGAAGATATTTATGCACATCCTTATTTTCAGGCCTTTCCAAAGTAGTTCACTGATGATTACCTCTCAAACCACCTGTATGGTCAGGAGGCGAGGAAGGTATTCATACAACACCCATGATTCAATATCGAAGTGTTCCTGAAGAGGACGAAGGATGGACGATCAATCATCCATAGGCACTCACTTAAAGTTACAAAGACCTTCAACATCAATGAAGGCTCAATATTCGCCTTCTACTTCATCAGTTTTCTACATGAGATACATCTATCTATGTACCGTCTATGATGGTAATTTCGAAAGCTTATAGATGTTGCATGTGAAACTTGGTCCTGGTGTAGTTGTGTAATGGGGTAGCTGAGTGCTGAAGCTATATGATGCTGTACTCTGATGTATTTCAATTATGAAAATGAAATATATTGTGTGCTTAATATGAACTGTCAATTAGATTAATAAATGGATTATGAATAATCAGATAATTAGCCTGCTAATTGGGTTTTGCTATTGCAAATGGTTGTTAAAAAATACCATGGGCGATGACCTCAGGCAACACACACAGTTTCTAGGAATAAACCGTGTTGGATCAATAAACAATCACACACGACTTTATCTTGAAAACTATTTGCGTTAGGCCACCTTGCGCAAACGTTTACCACATGAAAACTGTGTGTGATTGACAGCCTTTGCCACACAGTTTCTTCCATGGACCGTGTGTGATATATTCAATAACGCAAGCGATTTAACGGGAAAAATTGTGTGTGATGTACCTACAAATGGAAACATTTTCCTTCAAGCGGCTGTGTGGGATGTACATACGAACGAAAACATTTAGTGGGGACTGACTGTGTGGGATGTACTTGCGACCCGAAACAATTCCGCCATATAATTGAATTTTTTTAGCTCTACTGTATGTATTTCCGTATTTGAGCACTAACCGGTCGCACACGGCCTCATTTTGCCGAACGTGTGTGCTAGGAGGGCATATCCCCGACGGCTTCTGGGTCGTGTGGGAAGGACCCCCCTATCGCCCACACTCACTTGGCGACGGTTCCAAATGTCGTCGCGGAAAGGGGTTTTAAACCGTTTGTTTAGGAGCTCGCTGTACTAGTGAAACCTCAATAATTGTTATTTAGTGCCATCTTTGAGCATGAACATTGTATTTGGATCTCGTTTAATGCGAGATGGCTACTCATTTAAATCCGAAAATAATGGTTGTTCTATTTATATGAGAGATATGTTTTATGGTCATGCCCCGCTGGTCAATGGTTTATTTTTATTGAATCTTGAACGTGATGTTACACATATTCATAGTGTGAATGCCAAAAGATGTAAGGTTGATAATGATAGTCCCACATACTTGTGGCACTGCCGCCTTCGTCACATTGGTGTCAAACGCATGAAGAAACTCCATGTAGATGGACTTTTGGAGTTTCTTGATTATGAATCATTTGACACATGAGAACCATGCCTCATGGGCAAAATGACCAAGACTCCGTTCTCTGGAACAATGGAGCGAGCAACCAACTTGCTGTAAATCATACATACTATTGTGTGCGGTCCAATGAGCGTTGAGGCTCGCGGTGGCTATCGTTATGTTCTCACCCTCATTGATGACTTAAGTAGATATGGGTATGTCTACTTAATGAGACACAAGTCTGAGACCTTTGAAAAGTTCAAGGAATTTCAGAACGAGGTAGAGAATCAATGTGACAGGAAAATAAAGTTCCTACGATCAGATCGTGGAGGAGAATATTTGAGTCATGAGTTTGGCACGCACCTAAGGAAATGTGGAGTTGTTTCACAACTCACGCCGCCTGGAACACCTCAGCGTAATGGTGTGTCCGAACGTCATAATCGCACTCTGTTGGATATGGTGCGATCTATGATGTCTCTTACCGATCTAGCGCTATCATTTTGGGGTTATGATTTAGAGACTGTCGCATTCACTTTAAATAGGGCTCCGTCGAAATCCGTTGAGACGACACTATATGAATTATGGTTTGTGAAGAAACCTAAGCTGTCATTTTTCTGAAAGTTTGGGGATGTGATGCTTATGTCAAGAAACTTCAACCTAAAAAGCTCGAACCCAAGTCGGAAAAATGCGTCTTCATCGGATACCCTAAGGAAACTATTGTGTATACCTTCTACCTCAGATCTGAAGGCAAGATCTTCGTTGCCAAGAATGGATCCTTTCTAGAGAAAGAGTTTCTCTCGAAAGAAGTAAGTGGGAGGAAACTAGAACTTGATGAGGTACTGCCTCTCGAACCAGAGAGTAGCACAGCTCAGGAAGATGTTTCTGTGGTGCCTGCACCGACTATATAGGAAGTTAATGATGATGATCATGAAACTTCGGATCAAGTTACTACTAAACTTCATAAGTCCACAAGGACACGTTCCACACTAGAATGGTACGGCAACCCTGTCAGGGAAATCATATTGTTAGACAACAGTGAACCTTCGAACTATGAAGAAGCGATGGCGGGCCCGGATTCCAACAAATGGCTTGAAGCCATGTTAGACAATGGTAATCCTATTCTGGAAGTCATGTTACTAGACCGTGACGAACGTACGAACTATGAGGAAGTGATGATGAGCCCAGATTCCACAAAATGGCTTAAGGCCATGAAATCCGAGATAGGATCCATGTATGAAAACAAAGTATGGACTTTGACTGACTTGCGCGATGATTGGCAAGCCATAGAAAATAAGTGGATCTTTAAGAGGAAGACTGACGCGGATGGTAATGTGACTGTCTATAAGGCTCGGCTTGTCGCTAAGGGTTATCGACAAGTTCAAGGGGTTGACTACGATGAGACCTTCTCACCGTAGCGAAGCTGAAGTCTGTTCGGATCATGTTAGCTATTGCTGCATTCTACGATTATGAGATATGGCAAATGGACGCCAAAACGGCATTCCTTAATGGTTTCCTTAAGGAAGAATTGTATATGATGCAGCCAGAAGGTTTTGTCGATCCTAAGAATGCTGACAAGGTATGCAAGCTCCAGCACTCCATCTATGGGCTGGTGCAAGCATCTCGGAGATGAAATGATCAAAGTGTTTGGGTTTATGCAGACTTATGGAGAAGCCTGTGTTTACAAGAAAGTGAGTGGGAGCTCTGTAGCATTTCTCATGTTATATGTGGATGACATACTATTGATGGGAAATGATATAGAACTTTTGGAAAGCATAAAGGCCTGCTCAAATAAGTGTTTTTCAATGAAGGACCTTGGAGAAGCTGCTTACATATTAGGCATCAAGATCTATAGAGATATATCGAGAAACCTCATTGGTCTTTCACAAAGCACGTACCTTGACAAGATATTGAAGAAGTTTAATATGGATCAGTCCAAGAAGGGTTTCTTGCCAGTATTACAAGCTGTGAGATTGAGCACGGCTCAATGCCCGACCTGTTGGGGAACGCAGTATTTCAAAACATTTCCTACGATCACGCAAGATCTATCTAGGAGATTCATAGCAACGAGAGGGGGAGAGTATGTCTATGTACCCTCGTAGACCGAAAGCGGAAGCGTTATGAAACACGGTTGATGTATTTGAACGTCTTCGCGATCCAACCGATCAAGTACCGAACGCACGACACCTCCGCGATCTACACACAGTTAGCTCGGTGACGTCCCTCGTACTTTTGATCCAGCTGAGGCCGAGGGAGATTTTCGTCAGCACGATGGTGTGATGATGGTGATGATGAAGTTACCGACGCAGGGCTTCGCCTAAGCACTACAACGATATGACCGAGGTGGAATTCTGTGGAGGGGGCACCACATACGGCTAAACAATCAGCTTGTGTGTCTATGGGGTGCCCCCTCCCCGTATATAAAGGAGGGGAGGGCCGACCCTCTCTATGGCACGCCCAAGGGGGAGTCCTACTCCCAGTAGGAGTAGGTTTCCCCCCTTTTCTAGTTGGAGTAGGAGAAGAAGGAAGAGGGAGAGAGAGGGAAGGAAAGGGGGGGCCGGCCCCCACCCAATTAGGATTGGGCTTGGGGGGTGCCCTCCACCTAGCCGCCGCCTCCTCTCTCCCACTAAGGCCCAATAAGGCCCATTGACTCCCTGGGGGGTTCCGGTAACCCCCTAGTGGGAACTGCCATTCTAACTCTTCTTGGGGGATTCCATTCACAAACACAAAGTTTGTGGCTGACCCCCCGCTTTCGCGGTTGCTTCCCTCTAAGGCGGAACGCTCCCCTACGTACTTCGGTAAATGCCCGAACTCATCTGAAACCATTCCGATGTCCAAACATAGCCTTCAAATATATCAATCATTATGTCTCGACCATTTCGAGACTCCTCGTCATGTTCGTGATCACATCCGGGACTCCGAACTACCTTCGGTACATCAAAACATGTAAACTCGTAATACCGATCGTCATCGAATGTTAAGCGTGCGGACCCTACGGGTTCGAGAACTATGTAGACATGACCGAGACTCACTTCCAGTCAATAACCAATAGCGGAACCTGGATGCTCATATTGGTTCCTACATATTCTACGAAGATCTTTATCGGTCAAACCACATAACAACATACGTTGTTCCCTTTGTCATCGGTATGTTACTTTCCCGAGATTCGATCGTGGGTATCTCAATACATAGTTCAATATCATTACCGGCAAGTCTCTTTACTCGTTCCGTAATGCAACATCCCGCAACTAACTCATTAATCACATTGCTTGCAAGGCTTATAGTGATGTGCATTACCGAGAGGGCCCAGAGATACCTCTTCGATACACGGAGTGAAAAATCCTAATCTCGATCTATGCCAACTCAACAAACACCATTGGAGACACCTGTACAGCATCTTTATAGTCAACCAGTTACGTTGTGACGTTTGATAGCACACTAAGTGTTCCTCCGGTATTCGGAGTTGCATAATCTCATAGTCGTAGGAACATGTATATGTCATGAAGAAAGCAATAGCAATAAACTAAACGATCATAGTGCTAAGCTAACGGATGAGTCTTGTCCATCACATCATTCTCTAATGATGTGATCCCGTTCATCAAATGACAACACATGTCCATGGCTAGGAAACTTAACCATCTTTGATTAACGAGCTAGTGAAGTAGAGGCATACTAGGGACACTCTGTTTGTCTATGGTTCACACATGTACTAAGTTTCCGGTTAATACAATTCTAGCATGAATAATAAAAATTTATCATGGTATAAGGAAATATAAATAACAACTTTATTATTGCCTCTAGGGCATATTTCCTTCAGTCTCCCACTTGCATTAGAGTCAATAATCTAGTTCACATCGTCATGTGATTTCACACCAATAGTTCACATCTTTATGTGATTAGTTCACATCTTCATGTGACTAATACCCAAAGGGTTTACTAGAGTCAATAATCTAGTTCACATCGCTATGTGATCAACACCCAAAGAATGATCATGTTTTGTTTGTGAGAGAAGTTTAGTCTACGGGTCTACAACATTCAGATCCGTCTGTATTTTGCAAATTTCTATGTCTACAATACTCTGCACGGAGCTACTCTAGCTAACTGCTCCCACTTTCAATATGTATCTAGATCGAGACTTAGAGTCATCTAGATCGGTGTAAAAAGCTTGTATCGATGTAACTCTTTACGACGAACTCTTTTATCACCTCCATAACCAAGAAATATTTCCTTAGTCCTCTAAGGATAATTTTGACTGTTGTCCAGTGATCTACTCCTAGATCACTATTGTACTCCCTTGCCAAAATCATGCTAAGGTATACAATAGGTCTGGTACACAACATAGCATACTTTATAGAACCTATGACTGAGGCATAGGGAATGACTTTTCATTCTCTTTCTATTTTCTATCGTGGCCGGGTTTTGAGTCTTTACTCAACTTCACACCTTGCAACACAGGCAAGAACTCCTTCTTTGACTGTTCCATTTTGAACTACTTCAAAAACTTGTCAAGGTATGTACTCATTGAAAAATTTATCAAGCGTCTTGATCTATCTCTATAGATCTTGATGCCCAATATGTAAGCAGCTTCACCGAGGTCTTTCATTGAAAAATTCTTATTCAAGTATCCTTTTATGCTATCCAGAAATTCAGTATCATTTCCGATCAACAATATGTCATCCACATATAATATCATAAATGCTACAGAGCTCCTACTCACTTTCTTGTAAATACAGGCTTCTCCAAAAGTCTGTATAAAACTATATGCTTTGATCAACTCATCAAAGCATATATTCCAACTCCGAGATGCTTGCACCAGTCCATAGATGGATCGCTGGAGCTTGCACACTTTGTTAGCACCTTTAGGATTGACAAAACCTTCTGGTTGCATCATATACAACTCTTCTTTAATAAATCCATTAAGGAATGTGGTTTTGATATCCATTTTCCAGATTTCATAAATGCGGCAATTGCTAACATGATTCGGATAGACTTTTAAGCATCGATACGAGTGAGAAAATCTCATCGTAGTCAACACCTTGAACTTGTCAAAAACCTTTTGCGACAATTCGAGCTTTGTAGATAGTAACACTACTATTAGCGTTCGTCCTCCTCTTGAAGATCCATTTATTCTGAATGGCTCATCGATCATCGGGCAAGTCAATCAAAGTCCATACATTGTTCTCATACATGGATCCCATCTCAGATTTCATGGCCTTAAGCCATTTCGTGGAATCTGGGCTCATCATCGCTTCCTCATAGTTCATAGGTTCATCATGGTCTAGTAACATGACTTCCAGAATAGGATTACCGTACCACTCTGGTGTGGAACGTACTCTGGTTGACCTACAAGGTTTGGTAGTAACTTGATATGAAGTTTCATGATCATCATCATTAACTTCCTCACTACTTGGTGTAGGCATCACTTGAACTGATTTCAGTGATGAGCTACTTTCTAATTCGAGAGAAGGTACAATTACCTCACAAGTTCTACTTTCCTCCCACTCACTTCGTTCGAGAGAAACTCCTTCTCTAGAAAGGATCCATTTTTAGCAACAAAGATCTTGCCTTCGGATCTGTGATAGAAGGTGTACCCAACAGTTTCATTTGGGTATCCTATGAAGACACACATCTCTGATTTGGGTTTGAGCTTATCAGGCTAAAACTTTTTCACATAAGCATCGCAACCCCAAACTTTAAGAAATGACAGCTTAGGTTTCTTTCTAAACCACAATTCATACGGTGTCATCTCAATGGATTTTTAGACAGTGCCCTATTTAACGTGAATGCAGCTATCTCCAATTCATAACCCCAAAACGATAGTGGTAAATCGGTAAGAGACATCATAGATCTCACCATATCTACTAAAGTACGGTTACGACGTTCGGACACACCATTACGCTGTGGTGTTCTAGGTGGCGTGAGTTGCGAAACTATTCAACATTGTTTCAACTGAAGGCAAAACTCGTAACTCAAATATTTCGTCTCCGTGATTAGATTGTCGAAACTTTATTTTCTTGTTACGATGATTCTCCACTTCACTCTGAAATTCTATAAACTTTTCAAACGTTTCAGACTTGTGTTTCATTAAGTAGATATACTCATATCTGCTCAAATCATCTGTGAAGGTTAGAAAATAACGATACCCGCCGCGAGCCTCAACACTCATCGGACCGCATACATCAGTATGAATTATTTCCAATAAGTCAGTTGCTCGCTCCATTGTTCCGTAGAACGGAGTTTTAGTCATCTTGCCCATGAGGCATGGTTCGCAAGCATCAAGTGATTCATAATCAAGTGATTCCAAAAGCCCATCAACATGGAGTTTTTTCATGCTCTTTACACCAATATGACCTAAACGGCGGTGCCACAAATAAGTTGCACTATCATTATTAACTTTGCATCTTTTTGCTTCAATATTATGAATATGTTTACCACTACGATCGAGATTCAGTAAACCATTCACCTTGGGTGTGTGACCACATAAGGTTTTATTCATCTAAACAGAATAACAATTATTCTTTGACTTAAATGAATAACCGTATTGCAATAAACATGATCCAATCATATTATGCTCAACGCAAACACCAAATAACATTTATTTTAGGTTCAACACTAATCCCGAAGGTAAAGGGAGTGTGCGATGGTGATCTTATCAACCTTGGAATCACTTCCAACACACATCGTCACCTCGCCCTCAACTAGTTTCTGTTCATTTTGTAACTCCTGTTTCAAGTTACTAATCTTAGCAACTGAACCAGTATCAAATACTGAGGGGTTTCTATAAAAACTAGTAAAGTACACATCAATACCATGTATATTAGATATACCTTTGTTCACTTTGCCATCCTTCTTATTCACCAACTATCTAGGGCAGTTCCACTTCCAGTGACCATTTCCTTTGTAGTAGAAGCACTCAGTTTTAGGCTTGGGTCTAACTTTGGGCTTCTTCATGGGAGTGGAAACTTGCTTGCCATTCTTCTTGAAGTTCCCTTTCTTTCCCTTGCCCTTTTACTTGAAACTAGTGGTCTTGTCAACCATCAACACTTGATGCTTTTCTTTGATTTCTACCTTACTGATTTCATCATCACGAAGAGCTCGGGAATTGTTTTTGTCATCCCTTACATATTATAGTTCATCACAAAGTTATAGTAACTTGGTGATAGTGACTAGAGAACTCTGTCAATCACTATCTTATCTGGCAGATTAACTCCCACTCGATTCAAGTGATTGTAGTACTCAGTCATTATGAGCACATGCTCACTGGTTGAGCTATTCTCCTCCATCTTGTAGGCAAAATACTTGTGAGAGGTATCATACCTCTTGACTCGGGCATGAGTCTGAAATACCAATTTCAGCTCTTGGAACATCTTATATGCTCCATGGCGTTTCAAAACATTTTTGAAGTCCTGGTTCTAAGCCGTAAAGCATGGCACACTAAACTATCAAGTAGTCATCATACCGAGCTTGCCAAACGTTCATAACGTCTGCATCTCCTCCTGCAATAGGTCCATCACCTAGCGGTGCATCAAGGACATAATTCTTTTGTGCAGCAACGAGGATAATCCTCAGATCACAGAGCTAGTCCGCATCATTGCTACTAACATCTTTCAACTCTGTTTTCTATAGGAACATATCAAAAATAAAACAGGGGAGCTATACGAGAGCTATTGATCTACAACATAGATATGCAAATACTATCAGGACTAAGTTCATGATAAATTAAAGTTCAATTTAATCATATTACTTAAGAACTCCCACTTAGATAGACATCCCTCTAATCATCTAAGTGATCATGTGATCCATATCAACTAAACCATGTCCGGTCATCACGTGAGATGGAGTAGTTTTCAATGGTGAACATCACTATGTTGATCATATCTACTATATGATTCATGCTCGACCTTTCGGTCTCAGTGCTCCGAGGCCATATCTGCATATGCTAGGCTCGTCAAGTTTAACCTGAGTATTCTGCGTGTGCAAAACTGCCTTGCACCTGTTGTATGTGAACGTAGAGCTTATCACACCCGATCATCACGTGGTGTCTGGGCATGACGAACTGTAGCAACGGTGCATACTCAGGGAGAACACTTATACCTTGAAATTTAGTGAGAGATCATCTTATAATGCTATCGCCGTACTAAGAAAAATAAGATGCACAAAGGGTAAACATCACATGCAATCAATATAAGTGATATGATATGGCCATCATCATCTTGTGCCTTTGATCTCCATCTCCAAAGCACCGTCATGATCACCATCATCACCGGCTTGACACCTTGATCTCCATCGTAGCATCGTTGTCGTCTCACCAACTATTGTTTCTACGACTATCGCTACTGCTTAGTGATAAAGTGAAGCAAATACATGGCGATTGCATTTCATACAATAAAGCGACAACCATATGGCTCCTGCCAGTTGCCGATAACTGTGTTACAAAACATGATCATCTCATACAACAATTTATATAATAACGTCTTGACCATATCACATCACCACATGCCCTGCAAAAACAAGTTAGACGTCCTTTACTTTGTTGTTGCAAGTTTTATGTGGCTGCTACGGGCTTAGCAAGAACCATTCTTACCTACGCATCAAAAACCACAACACGGTATAGTGATTGCTTTTTGATCTTCAAAAAGAACCTTGTTCATTGAATCCGATTCAACTAAAGTTGGAGAAATAGACACCCACTCCACCTGTGTGCGAAGCACGTCGGTAGAACCAGTCTCGCGTAAGCGTATGTGTAATGTCGGTCTGAGTCGCTTCATCCAACAATACCGCTGAATCAAGAATCAACTAGTGACGGCAAGCAATATGTATATACCCATGACCACAACTCCTTTGTGTTCTAATCGTGCATATAACATCTACGCATAGACCTGGCTCGGATGCCACTGTTGGGGAACGCAGTATTTCAAAAAGTTCCTACGATCACGCAAGATCTATCTAGGAGATGCATAGCAACGAGAGGGGGAGAGTATGTCTATGTACACTCATAGACCGAAAGCGGAAGCGTTATGAAATGCGGTTGATGTAGTCGAACGTCTTCGCGATCCAACCGATTAAGTACCGAACGCACGGCACCTCCGTGATCTACACACGTTCAACTCGGTGATGTCCCTCGTACTCTTGATCCAGCTAAGGCTGAGGGAGAGTTTCGCCAGCATGACGGTGTGATGACGGTGATGATGAAGTTACCGACGCAGGGCTTCACCTAAGCACTACAACGATATGACCGAGGTGGAATTCTGTGGAGGGGGCACCGCACACGGATAAACAATCAACTTGTGTGTCTATGGGTGCCCCCTCCCCGTATATAAAGGAGGGGAGGGCAGGCCCTCTCTATGGCGCGCCTAAGGGGGAGTCCTACTCCCAGTAGGAGTAGGTTCCCCCTTCCCTAGTTGGAGTAGGAGAAGAAGGAAGAGGGAGAGAGAGGGCAGGAAAGGGGGGCCGCCCCCCACCCAATTCCGATTGGGATTGGGGGGGCACCCTCCACCTGGCCGCCTCCTCCTCTCTCCCACTAAGGCCCAATAAGGCCCATTGACTCCCCGGGGGGTTTCGGTAACCCCCGGTACTCCGGTAAATGCCCGAACTCATCCGGAACCATTCCGATGTCCAAATATAGCCTTCCAATATATCGATCTTTATGTCTTGACCATTTCGAGAGTCCTCGTCATGTCCGTGATCACATCTGGGACTCCAAACTACCTTCGGTACATCAAAACACATAAACTCATAATACCGATCATCATCGAACGTTAAGCGTGCGGACCCTACGGGTTCGAGAACTATGTAGACATGACCGAGACTCACTTCCGGTCAATAACCAATAGCGGAACCTGTATGCTCATATTGGTTCCTACATATTCTACGAAGATCTTTATCGGTCAAACCGCATCACAACATACGTTGTTCCCTTTATCGGTATGTTACTTGCCTGAGATTTGATCGCCGGTATCTCAATACCTAGTTCAATATCGTTACTGGAAAGTCTCTTTACTCGTTCCGTAATGCAACATCCCGCAACTAATTCATTAGTCACATTGCTTGCAAGGCTTATAGTGATGTGCATTACCGAGAGGGCCCAGAGATACCTCTCCGATACACGGAGTGACAAATCCTAATCTCGATCTAGGTCAACTCAACAAACACCATTGGATACACCTCTAGAGCATCTTTATAGTCACCCAGTTACGTTGTGATGTTTGATAGCACACTAAGTGTCCCTCCGGTATTCAGGAGTTGCATAATATCGTAGTCATAGGAACATGTATAAGTCATGAAGAAAGCAATAGAAATAAACTAAACGATCACAGTGCTAAGCTAACAGATGGGTCTTGTCTATCACATCATTCTCTAATGATGTGATCCCATTCACCAAATTAAAACACATGTCCATGGCTAGGAAACTTAACCATCTTTGATTAACGAGCTAGTCAAGTAGAGGCATACTAGGGACACTCTATTTGTCTATGTATTCACACATGTACTAAGTTTCTGATTAATACAATTCTAGCATGAATAATAAACATTTATCATGATATAAGGAAATATAAATAACAACTTTATTATTGCCTCTAGGGCATATTTCCTTCACGACCATGGCAGAAGAGAGAGAAAAGATGAGTGTCATCCCCTGTGCCTCAGCCATAGGCTCTATTATGTATGCCATGCCGTGTACCAGACTTGATGTGAACCTTGCCGTAAGTTTGGTAGGGAGGTACCAAAGTGATCCCGGTATGGAGCACTGGACAGCGGTCAAGAATATCCTGAAGTACCTGAAAAGGACTAAGGATATGTTTCTCGTTTTTGGAGGTGACGAAGAGCTCGTCGTAAAGGGATACGTTCGATGCTAGCTTCGACACAGATCTGGATGACTCCAAGTCACAAACCGGATATGTGTACATTTTGAATGGTGGGGCAGTCAGCTGGTGCAGTTGCAAGCAAAGCATCGTGGCGGGATCTACATGTGAAGCGGAGTACATAGCTGCCTCGGAGGCAACGCAGGAAGCAGTCTGAATGAAGGAATTCATCACCGAGCTGGGAGTTATTCCCAATGCGTCGGGCCCGATGACTCTCTTCTGTGATAACGCCGGAGCTATTGCCCTTGCCAAGGAGCCCAGGTTTCACAAGAAGACCAGACACATCAAGCATCACTTCAACTCCATTGGTGAATATATTCAAGATGGAGACATAGATATTTGTAAAGTGCACACGGATCTAAATGTTGCAGATCCGTTGACTAAACCTCTTCCACGAGAAAAACATGAGCAACACTAGAACTCTATGGGTGTTCGATTCATCACAATGTAACTAGATTATTGACTCTAGTGCAAGTGGGAGACTGTTGGAAATATCCCCTAGAGGCAATAATAAAATGGTTATTACTATATTTTCTTGTTCATGATAATTGTCTATTGTTCATGCTATAATTGTATTAACCGGAAACCGTAATACATGTGTGAATCATAGATCACAACATGTCCCTAGTGAGCCTCTAGTTGACTAGCTCGTTGATCAATAGATGGTTGTGGTTTCCTAACCATGGACATTGGATGTCGTTGATTGATACGTCTCCAACATATCTATAATTTTTCAATGTTCCATGCTATTATATTATCTGTTTGGATGTTTAATGGGCTTTAGTATGCTATTTTATATTATTTTTTGGGACTAACCTATTAACCAAAGGCCCAGTGCAAATTGTTGTTTTTTTGCCTATTTTAGTGTTTCGCAGAAAAGGAATATCAAACGGAATCCAAACGGAACGAAACATTCGCGAGGATCTTTCTTGGAACAAACGCAACCATGAGACTTGGAGTACAAGTCTCGAAGTCCGTGAAGCTTCCATGAGGCAGGGGGCGCGCCCAGGGGATAGGCGCGCCCCCACCCTCGTGGGCCCCTCGTAGCTCCACCGACCTACTTCTTTCGCCTATATATACTCTTATACCCTGAAAACATCCAGGGGAGCCACGAAACCACTTTTCACCGCCGCAACCTTCTGTACCCGTGAGATCCCATCTTGGGGCCTTTTCCGGTGATCTGTTGGAGGGGGATTCGATCATGGAGGGCTTCTACATCAACACCATAGCCTCTCTAATGATGTGTGAGTACTTTACCATAGACCTTCGGGTCCATAGTTATTAGCTAGATGGCTTCTTCTCTCTCTATGGTTCTCAATACAAAGTTCTCCTCGATGTTCTTGGATATCTATTCGATGTAATACTTTTTGCGGTGTGTTTGTCGAGATCCGATGAATTGTGGGTTTATGATCAAGATTATTTATGAACAATATTTGATTCTTCTCTGAATTCTTATATGCATGATTTGATATCTTTGCAAGTCTCTTCGAATTATCATTTCGGTTTGGCCTACTAGATTGATCTTTCTTGCAATGGGAGAAGTGTTTAGCTTTGGGTTCAATCTTGCGGTGCTCAATCCCAGTGACGGAAAGGGAACCGACATGTATTGTATTGTTGTCATCGAGGATAAAAAGATGGGGTTTATATCATATTTCTTGAGTTTATCCCTCTACATCATGTCATCTTGCTTAATGCGTTATTCTGTTCTTATGAACTTAATACTCTAGATGCATGCTGGATAGCGGTTGATGTGTGGATTAATAGTAGTAGATGCAGAATCGTTTCGGTCTACTTGACACAGACGTGATGCCTATGTTCATGATCATGCCTAGATATTCTCATAACTATGCGCTTTTCTACCAATTGCTCGGCAGTAATTTGTTCACCCACCATAATATGTGCTATCATGAGAGAAGCCACTAGTGAAACCTATGGCCCCCGGGTCTACTTTACATCATATAAGTTTCCGATCTATAATTCTAGTTTATTATTTATCTTGCAATCTTTACTTTTCAATCTATACAACAAAAATACCAAAAATATTTATCTTATTATCTTTATCAGATCTCACTTTTGCAAGTGGTCGTGAAGGGATTGACAACCCCTTTATCATGTTAGTTGAAAGGTTCTTGATTGTTTGTGCAGGTACTAGGTGATTTGCGTGTAGTCTCCTACTGGATTGATACCTTGGTTCTCAAAAACTGAGGGAAATACTTATGCTACTTTGCTGCATCACCCTTTCCTCTTCAAGGGAAAACCAACGCATGCTTAAGAGGTAGCAAGAAGGATTTCAGGCGCCGTTGGCGGGGAGATCTACGCTCAAGTCAAGACATACCAAGTACCCATCACAAACTCTTATCCCTCGCATTACATTATTTGCCATTTGCCTCTCATTTTCCTCTCCCCCACTTCACCTTTTCCGTTTTATCGCCCTCTTCCGTTCGTCCTTCTGTTTGCTCGTGTTACGATGTGCCTTCTATTAGCTTCCATCTTCGCTTGCTAAATATCTATTGTGATGGATCCTCATCCTCTTGCTAGTCTTTTTAAAAGATCCAATTGTGATGAACCAATTGCTAGTGAGTTGAGTGCACTAGATTATCTTTATGGAGTTTTGCTTGAAATCCGTGAATCTGAAAATTGTGATGAAGTGCTTTATAAAGTGATTCACGATAGATCTTTGAATAAAAAGCATGATTGCAATGATGTTATTATAAATTCTATGAATGTCAATTGTGCTAATAATATGCAGAACCCTAAGCTTGGGGATGCTAGTTTTGCTATGTCCATTACTTGTTGCAACGATCATGATTGGGGTGATTCTTCTTATGATCTTAAAAATTAATTTAAGCCCCATGATGAATATAAGATTGGTAATAATGTTTGCAATATTGAAAGTGGCTTTGGAAGAGTGTCAACTTTAGATCCCACGTATTTGGAGAATGTTCAATCGTATGCAATTTTCGATAAAAATGGGTTTGGAGAGTTCATGACTTTAGTTAATGTTAATCCCACTATTTTGGAAGAGTGTCAACTTTGCATGCATGTGGATCATGAAGAGAAAATTTTATGTGATAGTTATATTGTTGAATTTGATTATGATCCTACATGTAATTATTATGAAAGAGTAAAATATGGTTGTAGAAATTTTCATGTTACAAAATTACCTCTCGTTATGTTGAGATTGCTATTGTTCCTTTCTTCTTCCTTGCATATTGTAACGCCCCGAGACCGATGTGCCAGGTGTCTTCCAGTTATTCGCTGCTGTTGCCAGGTCATTTGCATGCGTGTTGCATTTCATCATGTCATCATGTGCATTGCATCATCATGTTTTCAAAACCTGCATCCGTCCGGGTTCCCCCAGTTCCCTCTGTTGTCCATTCGGAGCCCAGACACACTTGCACGCGCCCGCGGCATGTCCAAAATAGTATTTTATAAGTGGCCGGAAAATGTTCTCGAAATGGGATGAAACTTGGCGTGCGGTATTATTATGGTGTGGTCAGAGCGCCTGTCAAGTTTCGTCGCATTCGGAGCTCGTTTGATAGCCCAACCGTTATATATATAGCGGCACTGTTGTCGGGTTTTTTCGTCGGACGTTTTCGGTCTTCGGAAACCCGTGTCGGGCTGCAGTTCTTTTCTCTCCTCTCAGTCCATGGCCCTCTACACAGTCCTTCTAGCCCATCTACCTAACCCCCTCCGCTCCGGAACATCCGATTGCGATCGAACGGTTCCGAAACGGGTTAAAACCCCCCTCTCCTAGCCCCTGCCTATAAATGGACGCCCTACCCTTCCATTTTTGAAACCCTAGCCCCTCCTCCTCGTTTTTCCGCAGCCACCCTCTCCACCGCCGCCACTTGTCGCGCCCCCATCGGCCAGCCCGCCGCCGGCGACGCGCGTAGCCAATCATGCGCTGCCACGTCGCGCCCAGCGCCTCCACCAGCCCCACGGCCCGCCTGGCCCAACCGAGGCCCGCCCGGGCCAGATCCCCTTCGCTCGCAGCCGCCAAGGCTGTTCCTCCTCATTCCGACCTGGATCGGGAGGGAGCCGGAGCGCTGCTCTTCCCAGCCGCGCCGGCGAGTCCGCCTGCCTGCGGCCGTCGTCGGAGCCGTCGGTCGCTGCCGCCCCAGGTCATCAATGCCGCCGCCCGGCCCTCGATTCCTCTCTGCTCCTTCTCCTCACTAGCTCCCTCCCTCCCTCTGTTGCCGCAGGGAACCACCGGCGTCATTTGGAGCTTCCGCTGCCGCCGTCGATCATCGATGGGCACGCCGACCCCGGATACGGCCACTACGGCCTCCTCCCCGCCGGATCCGAGGGATCCCGTCCTTCCCGCTTCGTCCCGTTGCCGGAGTCTGCAAGCCGCCGCCGCTCGTCCTTGTCGGGAGGAGGACGACGCCATCTACGTCGCTGGCCTCGTCCACGCAGGCAGGCTGAGTCCCCGTGAGGCCCGGCCCATCTCCACTCCAGCCCGCAGAGAAGAACAGCTTCGTGGATCAAACGCCTAGCCGGCCCAGTTGCAGGGTTCCAAGCCCAGCTCCAGGCCGGCCTGCCTCTTGCGCGCCTGGGCCACAACCACGCTCCGGGCCGCTTCGGCGCTAAGGCCTCCTCTCAGGCCCAGTGCCTTTCTCACTGCGCCAAAGGCCTCGAATGCCCACTGTGAGCAGCGCCCCCAGCACTTCCAGTTTCGGCCCGTTTCATATTTTTTTCCTGCCTGGCGAATTTAGTTATTTTTCCAGAGAACGCAGTTTTGCAGAAAAGCCCTCATATATCATGCATATCATATCTCACAAACCGTGCATCGGAATTAAACAAACTTAACATGAAAGATGCTTAGAATTATGTCTAGTTTCATATTATGTCACTTTCACCCATGTTTAAAATGTTTAAACTGTTGTTTGGTTAAATTTGTTTAAATAACTTGCTAAAATGCTTTATTTCATAACTAATTAACCGTAGCTCGGTTTTAAATAAATTATATATGTAAATGGGGTAGAAAAATGTTTAGTTTAACATGGTGGCCTTATTTTGCATGCTTAACAACTCTAAAATTATATTTAGGGCGGAACAGTACCAAACCTAATAAATATGCACATGAGGTTTTCCAGACTTGTTGTTTTGTTGTTCCGGCCTCATTTAAACTTGCCTAGATTAGATAGTTTCATCATGCTTCACCTCTTGCCATGCTAACAACATTTAAGCTTGTTGGGTACCTAAACGAGAGAGAGAACTAAATAACTTGAATGTGGTGTTCCGTCTATATGTAACTCCGTTGCATAATGAGCTCCACTTAATTTGTAGAATTGCTTGTGCATTTTGCCATGCCATGCTTCATTTAACCGGACATGCATCATACTTGATTGTGCATCATGCCATGTCGATGTGGTGGTTGTTTACTAGGTTGTTTGCTCTTTTCCGGTGTTGCTTCTTCGGGTTGGTTCCGGTAACGTCGCGTTTGTGAGGATCCGTTCGACTACGTCCATTCATCTTCTTCATGGACTCGTTCTTCTTCCTTGCGGGATTTCAGGCAAGATGACCATACCCTCGAAATCACTTCTATCTTTGCTTGCTTAGTTGCTCGCTCTTTTGCTATGCCTATGCTGCGATACCTACCACTTGCTTATCATGCCTCCCATATTGTTGAACCAAGCCTCTAACCCACCTTGTCCTAGCAAACCGTTGTTTGGCTATGTTACCGCTTTGCTCAGCTCCTCTTATAGCGTTGTTAGTTGCAGGTGAAGATTGAAGTTTATTCCTTGTTGGAACATGGAGATGTTGTTCCTTGTTGGAACATGTTTACTTGTTGGGATATCACAATATATCTTATTTTATTAATGCATCTATATACTTGGTAAAGGGTGGAAGGCTCGGCCTTATGCCTGGTGTTTTGTTCCACTCTTGCCGCCCTAGTTTCCGTCATATCGGTGTTATGTTCCCGGATTTTTGCGTTCCTTACGCGGTTGGGCTATTATGGGAACCCCTTGACAGTTCGCCTTAAGTAAAGCTCTTCCAGCAATGCCCAACATTGGTTTTACCATTTTCCACCTAGCCTTTTCTTTTCCCTTGGGAGTCGCGCTCCTGAGGGTCATCATTATTTTACCCCCCGGGCCAGTGCTCCTCTGAGTGTTGGTCCAACTTGTCAGCCGCCGGTGGCCACCAGGGGCAACTCTGGGCTGGCCTACCGGAAGTTTAGACAATCCGGTGTGCCCTGAGAAAGAGATATGTGCACCTCCTATCGGGATTTGTCGGCACATTCGGGCGGTGTTGCTGGTTTAGCTTTACCCTGTCGAAATGTCTTGTTGTACCGGGATACCGAGTCTGATCGGAACGTCTCGGGAGGAGGTCTATTCCTTCGTTGACCGTGAGAGCGTGTCATGGGCTAAGTTGGGACACCCCTGCAGGGATTTGAACTTTTGAAAGCCGTGCCCGCGGTTATGGGCAGATGGGAATTTGTTAATGTCCGGTTGTAGATAACTTGAACCTTAACTTAATTAAAATGAGTCAACTGCGTGTGTAACCATGATGGTCTCTTTCCGGCGGAGTCCGGAAAGTGAACACGGTGTTGGAGTTATGTTTGACGTAGGTTGTTTAGGATCACTTCTTGATCATACTTTTATCGACCGTGCTTTGCCTTCTCTTCTCGCTCTCATTTGCGTATGTTAGCCACCATATATGCTAGTCGCTTGCTGCAGCTCTACCTCATACCTTTTACCTTACCCATAAGCTTAAATAGTCTTGATCGCGAGGGTGCGAGATTGCTGAGTCCCTGTGGCTCACAGATACTTCCAAAACCAGATTGCAGGTGCCGTTGAACCGTGCAGGTGACACAACCAAGCTCAGGAGGAGCTCGATGAAGATCTTGTCCTTTGTGTGGTTTCATTCTAGTTGATCAGTAGTGGAGCCCAGTTAGGGTCGATCGGGGACTTTGTCGCATTTGGGGTTCTTCTTTTATTTTGGTTCCGTAGTTGGACCTTGAGTGTATTTGGATGATGTAATGCTTTATTCATGTATTGTGTGAAGTGGCGATTGTAAGCCAACTATGTATCTTTTCCCATATTGTATTACATGGGTTGTGTGAAGATTACCTCACTTGCGACATTGCTTTCAATGCGGTTATGCCTCTAAGTCGTGCTTCGACACATAGGAGATATAGCCGCATCGAGGGCGTTACAAGTTGGTATCAGAGCCTTCCCCGACCTTAGGAGCCCCATTGCTTGATCGTTTTTAGCGGCTGAGTTGTGTCTAGAAAAATGTTTTGAGTCATTTAGGAATTATATATCAGAGAGTTTAGGAATTCTTTTTACTTCCCAGTCTCCTCATCGCTCTGGTAAGGCATCCTGACGTGGAGTTTTAACTATTCTCTTCTCAAATTTCACAAAAAAAAAATTAGAATCACGCGGGTATCTTGGAATCGTTCCGATGGTTTTGTGACGAGAACATTGTCTTGGTGCCTCCTGTCAGGGGTTTTGTGGAAGTGTCCCGGGGAGTTGAGCTCTGAGGTGTTGTCGTCATAATTTTATCGTTGCAGTTCTAGAATACCTGAGTTTAGTACGCCGACATCGAAAATCTCTTTTATGCAGTTCGTTGGTGAGATAACCTCGATGCCACCCAGTACTGGGGCGGGAGTTCGGGAGTATTGCCATAACTTGTATAACGGATGCTTTTCGAAGGTTGAGGTAGATGATTTCCGAAGGTTTCTTGGTTATGTGTTGAAGGATGGATACAGCTGGATGTAGGATTTGCTAGTTTTGGTTGAGATATTATGCTTCCCCTGTATCCCCAACACCTGATTGCATAACCGGAAAGGTTCGGGAGTTTCATAGGTGGGAATTCAAGTAGCTCTTAGGATATCTTTCTGACAGATGTATGATATGAAATTGGGGTTCGACGTCTAGTGGTCCGCCTATTCACGGTCGGTTTTACAGTGGTCTCGTTGTGTCTTAAAGAGTCATTGGCTATGCCGACTCGGGGACGCTTCGTATGTCATGTGCACTGCCTTGTACATGATGGTGATGTACGTTCGAGCCCGTGTAGGCCCCACCACGAAAACTTCGGACGAAATCTCTATCATATGTTTGTTCCGGCTTATTTTGCAAGCCAATCCTTTGTTTTTTTTTGAGTTGTGGTATTCGAGTTGCTTCGAAGTCAAGTGTTGATTCCATACCTTTCCCAAATGGTGTTCTCATACTCCGATGTGAATACCAATCCTTCATGATAATCGAGATTGTTTTGTCAATCCTTGTTCACCGGCGTGTTTCTCTTCAAGTGGATCCAATCATTTCAACATCAGTAAGATCAATTATCAGTTCTTCTCAACGGTGTTTGTTTCATCCTTCCCAAGTTGCCTTTGTTTTCCCACCCTCCCTCCCTTGTTTCTTCAAGGACTCAGATTTCTTAATCGAGTATCCATCTTATTTATGTGAAGTCTCTCCATCATTTTCCTTCAATGTTCTTATCCGGTGATTCTCATGAAGATCCTAACGGAGCTTCAAGTTCATCATTCTCCATTCTTTCCTTTTCCGGTGGATCCAATTCAAGCTTTTGGTGTTTGATCATATTCTTTTTCTGTATTTCAAATGCTTTTCTCGTGCCGGTGCACCTCATAACCATTCATTTCTCGCTATTCATTTGTTCCAGAGTGCTCAAAGATATCTCAGAAGGCTCGTGTTTTCATTCAAGATCAGTCCTACCTATTTCGAGGTTGTTATCTCATTCAAGCCTTTTAATTCAACCAGTGCAATCTCTCTTTTAAATCTTTTCAACGATGTTTCTTTTGAGTGGGCCCTAACCCACAGGTCTTTTCCCAGGATCTTACCTGACTCTTCTTATTTCCCGGAGATATCCTCAAATTTCTTGTCAAAGTTTGACGTAAGAACGAATTATCATCAGTCAAATGTATTTCTCCAAGATCTTTCAAATTCTATTCATCGTTGGCTAAATCTCTTCGCTTTTGATTCTTCCGGTGTGCCTCACCAATTCATGGTGGTGTTTCTCGTCGTAATTCTCAGATTTTGAAGACCGAAGAAGATTTTTCTCTCAATCTTGCTCCACTCTCCTCAAGATTCGTGGTTCAAGCTTGATACCATCCTCTCATAATTGTTTTGATTGTGAGAATTCTTTTCACCCATACGAAGTAATTCAAGAGTCTTCTCAGTTGGATTATCCGAAGCCCATCATTTCAGAAGAATTAATCATTTCAGCTTTCAGCTCTCATTCTCCAATCTTACCGGTGCTTCGTTCAAGTGATCTCTATTCGGCTCGTGATCTCCTCGTTCTCATGTATCTAAATCCTCTCAAGCATCTTCGTTCATTTTATAAATTCTTCCCGGTGTTTCTTTATCTTCTCTTCGTTCATTTTCAATGCT
Organism: Triticum urartu; assembly: GCF_003073215.2. Lineage (NCBI taxonomy): Eukaryota > Viridiplantae > Streptophyta > Magnoliopsida > Poales > Poaceae > Triticum > Triticum urartu. The sequence goes on from NC_053028.1 coordinate 271,117,921, forward strand.
TACGGTGGTTCGTGCAAGATTCCTCTTCTTTTGTTTATCATATCAATTCATTCGTTGTTTCAATCCTACCGGTGGATCATCGAAGGCCTCTTCAAGTTTGTGCATTATCTATCTTAATCCTTTCTACGAGAATAAGTAGTATGCCAATTTCATTAGTTGTCATCAATTTGAATTGGTGAAGGATACGCATAATGTAATTCTTATTCTTGTTTCATCGAGTTTTTTTTCAATTCCTGTTTTCCGCAGTGGTTCATCATACTTATTCTTGGTTTCAAGTGCTCATCTTTTTTCCTGGAGTTCCAAGTTCTCTCAATTATTTCACCACGGAGATTCATCTAAATCATTACAAGGTTTTACCTTGTGTTTTCAACTTCTCTTTCTTTTCGTTACATTTTGTTTACCGGAGTTCCTCATGTAGGTTCTACATGATGGTTTCATCAATGATTTAATTTCCTTCTCGAGGTGTTCATCGAGATTCTTTTCTAAGGAACTCAAGTTTGCTTCATCTTGTAATCCGGAGTGCAATTCTTCCTTCCGTATCAATAGAGGTGGTATTATGTCATTCTTGATAATTTGGGTTCATGTTTCATGATTCACATGTTGTTAGGAATGAGGTATTTTAAATCCATCAATCTCTTCTTTGGAGTTATCTTGGGGTATATTTCACCTAAAGCCTTCCCTAAGGTTTGTTGCTATATATGGTGCTTATAAAGGACCCAAGTTCTTCTTTATCCTCCCGGTGAAATACTTTCTCGTCTCCTTGTTCATACCAATCCAATTCTTTTCCCGTGAGTGGCAGGATTGTCAACTCATAATTTGAGATGTATTCTATAAGACCATATCAAGCTTATCCTTTTTCGTTGTTGATTTCCTAACAACTCCATTCGACCCTTCTCCTAAAGATGCCTTTTCAAGCTCTTTTGTGGCAGAAGTTGGCATTTTCTTCTAAATTCTCCTATTTCAATTATCTATCTTCTATTCTTTTGTTCCGGAGGCATTGCGATGTTGCTCTTTTCAACCCATCATTTTGTTTTGTCAAGATCATGCTTCTTTCTTTTGTTTATCCATTTAACCGGAGTGTCGTGTCCTTCATTCAAGTTCTCTCATCTTATCAAGTTTTGCGTCCCTTCTCAGACGGAGTGCTGTCCAAATTATATCATTCTTAATCCTTCTCTATCTTGACTTAACCGGAGTGGTTTCAATATATATCTTGCCCTTCAACCTCAAGGTTTTCGCAATGTTCCTTGTCCCTCTTTTCTAATGGAGTGTTTTCGACCTTATTCACCTTCATTGTATTCTTTTCTCAAATTTGTTCAACCTCTCAAGGTTCTTTGGTTTCACTCGTTTGTCAAAGAAGCAACTTAGTTTTACCTCTTCTCTTTCTCTTCCGTTTTTCCCCTCCGGTGCCATTCTAGATCTCGGGATGAGATCCTCTCGTAGTGGTGGAGTGTTGTAATGCCCCGAAACCGATGTGCCAGGTGTCTTCCAGTTATTCGCTGCTGTTGCCAGGTCATTTGCTTGCGTGTTGCATTTCATCATGTCATCATGTGCATCGCATCATCATGTTTTCAAAACCTGCATCCGTCCGGGTTCCCCCAGTTCCCTCTGTTGTCCGTTCGGAGCCCAGACACACTTGCACGCGCCCGCGACATGTCCGAAATAGTATTTTATAAGTGGCCAGAAAATGTTCTCGAAATGGGATGAAACTTGGCGTGCGGTCTAATTATGGTGTGGTCAGAGCGCCTGTCAATTTTCGTCGCATTCGGAGCTCGTTTGATAGCCCAACCGTTATATATATAGCGGCACCGTTGTCGGATTTTTTCGTCGGACGTTTTTGGTCTTCGGAAACCCGTGTCGGGCTGCAGTTATTTTCTCTCCTCTCAGTCCATGGCCCTCTACACAGCCCTTCTAGCCCATCTACCTAACCCCCTCCGCTCCGGAACGTCCGATTGCGATCGAACGGTTCCGAAACGGGTTAAAACCCCCCTCTCCTAGCCCCTGCCTATAAATGGACGCCCTACCCTTCCATTTTTGAAACCCTAGCCCCTCCTCCTCGTTTTTCCGAAGCCACCCTCTCCACCGCCGCCACTTGTCACGCCCCCATCGGCCAGCCCGCCGCCGGCGACGCGCGCAGCCAATCATGCGCTGCCACGTCGCGCCAAGCGCCTCCACCAGCCCCACGGCCCGCCTGGCCCAACCGAGGCCCGCCCGGGCCAGATCCCCTTCGCTCGCAGCCGCCAAGGCTGTTCCTCCTCGTTCCGACCTGGATCGGGAGGGAGCCGGAGCGCTGCTCTTCCCCGCCGCGCCGGCAAGTCCGCCTGCCTGCGGCCGTCATCGGAGCCATCGGTCGCTGCCGCCCCAGGTCATCAATGCCGCCGCCCGGCCCTCGATTCCTCTCTGCTCCTTCTCCTCACTAGCTCTCTCCCTCCCTCTTTGTCGCAGGGAACAACCGGCGTCATTTGGAGCTTCCGCTGCCGCCGTCGATCATCGATGGGCATGCCGACCCCGGATCCGGCAACTACGGCCTCCTCCCCGTCGGATCCGAGGGATCCCGTCCTTCCTGCTTCGTCCCGTTGCCGGAGTCTGCAAGCCGCCGCCGCTTGTCCTCGTCGGGAGGAGGACGACGCCATCTACGTCGCTGGCCTCGTCCACGCAGGCAGGCTGAGTCCTCGTGAAGCCCGGCCCATCTCCACTCCAGCCCGCAGAGAAGAACAGCTTCGCGGATCAAACGCCTAGCCGGCCCAGTTGTAGGGTTCCAAGCCCAGCTCTAGGCTGACCTGCCTCTTGCGCGCCTGGGCCGCAACCGCGCTCCGGGCCGCTTCGGCGCTAAGGCCTCCTCTCAGGCCCAGTGCCTTTCTCACTGCGCCAAAGGCCTCGAATGCCCACTGTGAGCAGCGCCCCCAGCACTTCCAGTTTCGGCCCGTTTCATATTTTTTTTCCTGCCTGGCGAATTTAGTTATTTTTCCAGAGAACGCAGTTTTGCAGAAAAGCCCTCATATATCATGCATATCATATCTCACAAACCGTGCATCGGAATTAAACAAACTTAACATGAAAGATGCTTAGAATTATGTCTAGTTTCATATTATGTCACTTTCACCCATGTTTAAAATGTTTAACCTGTTGTTTGGTTAAATTTGTTTAAATAACTTGCTAAAATGCTTTATTTCATAACTAATTAACGTAGCTCGGTTTAATAAATTATATATGTAAATGGGGTAGAAAAATGTTTAGTTTAACATGGTGGCTTATTTTGCATTGCTTAACAACTCTAAAATTATATTTAGGGCGGACAGTACCAAACCTAATAAATATGCACATGAGGTTTTTCCAGACTTGTTGTTTGTTGTTCCGACCTCAATTAAACTTGCCTAGTTAGGTAGTTTTATTATGCTTCACCCTCTTGCCATGCTTAATCAACATTTAAGCTTGTTGGGTACTAAACGAGAGAGAGAACTAAATAACTTGAATGTGGTGTTCCGTCTATATGTAACTCCGTTGCATAATGAGCTCCACTTAATTTGTAGAATTGCTTGTGCATTTTGCCATGCCATGCTTCATTTAACCGGACATGCATCATACTTGATTGTGCATCATGCCATGTATGTGGTGGTTGTTTACTATGTTGTGTGCTTCTTTCCGGTGTTTGCCTCTTCGGGTTGTTTCCGGTAACGTCGCGTTTGTGAGGATCCATTCTTCTACGTCCGTTTGTCTTCTTCATGGACTCGTTCTTCCTTGCGGGATTGCAGGCAAGATGATCATACCCTCGAAATCACTTCTATCTTTGCTTGCTAGTTGCTCGCTCTTTTGCTATGCCTATGCTATGATCCCTACCACTTGCTTTCATGCCTCCCATATTGTGGAACCAAGCCTCTAACCCACCTTGTCCTAGCAAACCGTTGATTGGCTACGTTACCGCTTTGCTCAACCCCTCTTATAGCGTTGTTAGTTGCAGGTGAAGATTGAAGTTTGTTCCTTGTTGGAACATGGAGATGTTGTTCCTTGTTGGAACATGTTTACTTGTTGGGATATCACAATATATCTTATTTTAATTAATGCATCTATATACTGGTAAAGGGTGGAAGGCTCGACCTTATGCCTGGTGTTTTGTTCCACTCTTGCCGCCCTAGTTTCCGTCATATCGGTGTTATGTTCCCGGATTTTTGCGTTCCTTACGCGGTTGGGCTATTATGGGAACCCCTTGACAGTTCGCCTTAAGTAAAGCTCTTCCAGCAATGCCCAACATTGGTTTTACCATTTTCCACCTAGCCTTTTCTTTTCCCTTGGGAGTCGCGCTCCTGAGGGTCATCATTATTTTACCCCCCCGGGCCAGTTGCTCCTCTGAGTGTTGGTCCAACTTGTCAGCCGTCGGAAGTTTAGACAATCCGGTGTGCCCTGAGAAAGAGATATGTGCAGCTCCTATCGGGATTTGTCGGCACATTCGGGCGGTGTTGCTGGTTTAGTTTTACCCTGTCGAAATGTCTTGTTGTACCGGGATACCGAGTCTGATCGGAACGTCTCGGAGGAGGTCTATTCCTTCGTTGACCGTGAGAGCTTGTCATGGGCTAAGTTGGGACACCCCTGCAGGGATTTGAACCTTTTGAAAGCCGTGCCCGGTTTATGGGCAGATGGGAATTTGTTAATGTCCGGTTGTAGATAACTTGAACCTTAACTTAATTAAAATGAGTCAACTGCGTGTGTAACCGTGATGGTCTCTTTCCGGCGGAGTCCGGAAAGTGAACACGGTGTTGGAGTTATGTTTGACGTAGGTTGTTTAGGATCACTTCTTGATCATACTTTTATCGACCGTGCTTTGCCTTCTCTTCTCGCTCTCATTTGCGTATGTTAGCCACCATATATGCTAGTCGCTTGCTGCAGCTCTACCTCATACCTTTTACCTTACCCATAAGCTTAAATAGTCTTGATCGCGAGGGCGCGAGATTGCTGAGTCCCTGTGGCTCACAGATACTTCCAAAACCAGCTTGCAGGTGCCGTTGAACCGTGCAGGTGACACAACCAAGCTCAGGAGGAGCTCGATGAAGATCTTGTCCTTTGTGTGGTTTCGTTCTAGTTGATCAGTAGTGGAGCCCAATTGGGGTCGATCGGGGACTTTGTCGCATTTGGGGTTCTTCTTTTATTTTGGTTCCGTAGTCCGACCTTGGGTGTATTTGGATGATGTAATGCTTTATTCATGTATTGTGTGAAGTGGCGATTGTAAGCCAACTATGTATCTTTTCCCATATTGTATTACATGGGTTGTGTGAAGATTACCTCACTTGCGACATTGCTTTCAATGCGGTTATGCCTCTAAGTCGTGCTTCGACACGTAGGAGATATAGCCGCATCGAGGGCGTTACACATATGCTAGTTTTTGCTTACCTTGATAATTTGTTTTCTTATAATATGCCTATGCATAGGAAATATGTTATAATTAAATGTGTTTGTCACATGTTTTATGATGATCTCTTTGTGCTTCAATTCTTGTCTTTCATGTGAGCATCATTGAAATTATCAATGCCTAGCTAGGGGCGTTAAATGATAGCGCTTGTTGGGAGCCAACCCAATTTTATTTTTGTTCCTTGCTTTTTGTTCATGTTTAGTAATAAATAAATCATCTATCCTCTGTTGTGATTGTGTTTTTATGTTTTAATTAATTTTTGTGCCAAGTAAAGCCTATAGGATCTTCTTGGGTGATTGTTGTTTGATCTTGCTGAAAAAACAGAAAGTATGCACTCACGAGAATAATTTTCATTTTTTACCATAGAGCGATAAAATACCAATTCCAACTACAGTATATCAATATACAAATTATTTAGGTTGTACTAATTTTTCAGAATTTTTGGAGTTACAGAAGTATTTGAAACCTCCAGATTGCTACAGACTGTTCTGTTTTTGACAGATTCTGTTTTTCGTGTGTTGTTTGCTTATTTTGATGAATATATGGCTAGTATCGGGGGGTATGAACCATAGAGAAGTTGGAATACAGTAGGTTTAACAACAATATAAATAAATAATGAGTTCATTACAGTACCTTAAAGTGGTGGTTTGTTTTCTTACACTAACGGAGCTCATGAGATTTTCTGTTGAGTTTTGTGTTGTGAAGTTTTCAAGTTTTTGGGTAAAGATTTGATGGATTTTGGAACAAGGAGTGGAAAGAGCCTAAGCTTGGGGATGCCCAAGGCACCCCAAGGTAAAATTCAAGGACAACCAAAAGCCTAAGCTTGGGGATGCCCCAGAAGGCATCCCCTCTTTCGTCTTCTTCTATCAGTAACTTTACTTGAGGCTATATTTTTATTCACCACATGATATGTGTTTTGCTTGGAGCGTCTTGTATGATTTGAGTATTTGCTTTTTAGTTTACCACAATCATCCTTTCTGTACACACCTTTTGGGAGAGACACATGAATCAGAATTTATTAGAATACTCTATGTGCTTCACTTATATCTTTTGAGCTAGATAATTTTGTTCTAGTGCTTCACTTATATCTTTTTAGAGCACGATGGTGGTTTTATTTTATAGAAATTATTGATCTCTCATGCTTCACTTATATTATTTTGAGAGTCTTTTAGAACAGCATGGTAATTTACTTTGGCTATAAAATTAGTCCTAATATGATAGGCATCCAAGATGGGTATAATAAAAACTTCCATATAGAGTGCATTGAATACTATGAGAAGTTTGATACTTGATGATTGTTTTGAGATATGAAGATGGTGATATTAGAGTCATGCTAGTTAAGTAATTGTGAAATTGAGAAATACTTGTGTTGAGGTTTGCAAGTCCCGTAGCATGCACGTATGGTAACCGTTGTGTGAAAAATTTGAAGCATGAGGTGTTCTTTCATTGCCTTCCTTATGAGTGGCGGTCGGGGACGAGCGATGGTCTTTTCCTACCAATCTACCCCCTAGGAGCATGCGCGTAGTGCTTGGTTTTGATGACTTGTAGATTTTTGCAATAAGTATGTGAGTTCTTTATGACTAATGTTGAGTCCATGGATTATACGCACTCTCACCCTTCCCTCATTGCTAGCCTCTTCGGTACCATGCATTACCCTTTCTCACCTTGAGAGTTGGTGCAAACTTCGCCGGTGCATCCAAACCCCGTGATATGATACACTCTATCACACATAAGCCTCCTTATATCTTCCTCAAAACAGCCACCATACCTACCTATTATGGCATTTCCATAGCCATTCCGAGATATATTGCCATGCAACTTTCCACCATTCCGTTTATTATGACACGCTTCATCATTGTCATATTGCTTTGCATGATCATGTAGTTGACATCGTATTTGTGGCAATGCCACCATGCATAATTTTTCATACATGTCACTCTTGATTCATTTCCCATCCCGGTACACCGCCGGAGGCACTCATATACAATCATATTTTGTTCTAGTATCGAGTTGTAATCCTTGAGTTGTAAATAAATAGAAGTGTGATGATCATCATTATTAGAGCATTGTCCCGTGTGAGGAAAAAAAGAAAAAAAAATAGAAAGGCCAAATAAAAAAGGAAAGGCCAAATAAATAAAAAGAATGAGAGAAAAAGAGAGAAGGGACAGTGCTACTATCCTTTTTCAACACTTGTGCTTCAAAGTAGCACCATGATCTTCATGATTGAGAGTCTTTTATTTTTTCACTTTCATATACTAGTGGGAATTTTTCATTATAGAACTTGGCTTGTATATTTCAACAATGGGCTTCCTCAAATTCCCTAGGTCTTTGTGAGCAAGCAAGTTGGATGCACACCCACTTAGTTTCTTTTGTTGAGCTTTCATACATTTATAGCTCTAGTGCACCCGTTGCATGGCAACCCCTACTCCTCACATTGACATCAATTGATGGGCATCTCCATAGCCCGTTGATTAGCCGCGTCAATGTGAGACTCTCCTTTTTTGTCTTCTCCACACAACCTCCATCATCATATTTTATTCCACCCATAGTGCTATGTCCATGGCTCGCGCTCATGTATTGCGTGAAAGTTGAAAAAGTTTGAGAATACTAAAGTATGAAACAATTGCTTGGCTTGTCATCGGGGTTGTGCATGATGGGAGCATTTTGTGTGACGTAAATGAAGCATGGCCAAACTATATGATTTTGTAGGGATGAGCTTTCTTTGGATATGTTATTTTGAGAAGACATAATTGCTTAGTTAGTATGCTTGAAGTATTATTATTTTTATGTCAATATTAAACTTTTGTCTTGAATCTTTCGGATCTGAACATTCATGCCACAATAAAGAAAACTACATTGAAAATATGTTAGGTACCATTACACATCAAAAATTCTGTTATTGTCATTTACCTACTCGAGGACGAGCAGGAATTAAGCTTGGGGATGCTGATATGCCTCCAATGTATCTATAATTTTTGATTGTTCCATGCTATTATATTATCTATTTTGGATGCTTAATGGGCTTTAATATGCTATTTTATATTATTTTTGGGGACTAACCTAGTAGCCAAAGGCCCAGTGCAAATTGTTGTTTTTTGCCTATTTCAGTGTTTCGCAGAAAAGGAATATCAAACGGAATCCAAACAGAACGAAACCTTCGCGAGGATCTTTCTTGGAACAAACGCAACCCAGGAGACTTGGAGTACAAGTCTGGAAGTCTGCGAAGCTTCCACGAGGCAGGGGCGCGCCCCCACCCTTGTGGACCCTCGTAGCTCCACCGACCTATTTCTCTCGCCTATATATACTCTTATACCTGAAAACATATAGGGGAGCCACGAAACCACTTTTTCACCGCCACAACCTGCTGTACCCATGACATCCCATCTTGGGGCCTTTTCCGGTGATCTGCCGGAGGAGGATTCGATCACGGAGGGCTTCTACATCAACACCATAGCCTCTCCGATGATGTGTGAGTAGTCTATCATAGACCTTTGGGTCCATAGTTATTAGCTAGATGGCTTCTTCTCTCTCTCTCTTTGGTTCTCAATACAAAGTTCTCCTCAATGTTCTTGGAGATCTATTCGATGTAATACTTTTTGTGGTGTGTTTGTCGAGATCCGATGAATTGTGGGTTTATGATCAAGATTATCTATGAACAATATTCGATTCTTCTCTCTGAATTATCACTTTTCTTTGGCCTACTAGGTTGATCTTTCTTGCAATGGGAGAAGTGCTTAGCTTTGGGTTCAATCTTGCGGTGCTCGATCCCAGTGACATAAAGGGAACCGACACGTTGTATTGTTTCCATCGAGGATAAAAATATGGGGTTTATATCATATTGCTTGAGTTTATCCCTCTACATCATGTCATCTTGCTTAATGAGTTACTCTGTGCTTATGAACTTAATACTCTAGATGCATGCTGGATAACGGTCGATGTGTGGAGTAATAGTAGTAGATGCAGAATCGTTTCGGTCTACTTGACACAGACGTGATGCCTATGTTCATGATCATGCCTAGATATTCTCATAACTATGCGCTTTTCTATCAATTGCTTGGCAGTAATTTGTTCACCCACCGTAATATGTGCTATCATGAGAGAAGCCACTAGTGAAACCTATGCCCCCTAGGTCTACTTTACATAATATAAGTTTCCGATCTATAATTATAGTTTACTATTTATTTTGCAATATTTACTTTTCAATCTATACAACAAAAATACCAAAAATATTTATCTTATTATCTTTATCAGATCTCACTTTTGCAAGTGGCCGTGAAGGGATTGACAACCCCTTTATCGTGTTGGTTGCAAGGTTCTTGATTGTTTGTGCAGGTACTAGGCGATTTGCGTGTAGTCTCCTACTAGATTGATACCTTGGTTCTCAAAAACTGATGGAAATACTTACGCTGCTTTGCTGCATCACCCTTTCCTCTTCAAGGGAAAATCAACGCATGCTCAAGAGGTAGCATTGATAACGGGATCACATCATTAGGAGAATGATGTGATGGACAAGACCCAATCCTAAGCGTAGCACAAGATCATGTAGTTCATTTGCTAGAGCTTTTCTAATGTCAAGTATCGTTTCCTTAGACCATGAGATTGTGCAACTCCTGGATACCGTAGGAGTGCTTTGGGTGTATCAAATGTCACAATGTAACATAGTGACTATAAAGATGCACTACAGGTATCTCCGAAAGTGTCTGTTGGGTTGGCACGAATCGAGACTAGGATTTGTCACTCCGTATGACGGAGAGGTATCTCTGGACCCACTCAGTAATGCATCATCATAACGAGCTCAATGTGACTAAGGAGTTAGCCACGGGATCATGCGTTACGAAACGAGTAAAGAGACTTGCCGGTAACGAGATTGGACGAGGTATGGGGATACCGATGATCAATCTCGGGTAAGTAACATACCGATGGACAAAGGGAATTGTATACGGGATTGATTGAATCCCTGTAATCGTGGTTCATCCGATGAGACCATCGTGGAACATGTGGGAGCCAACATGGGTATCTAGATCCCACTGTTGGTTATTGGCCGGAGAGATGTCTCAGTCATGTCTGCATGGTTCCCGAACCCGTAGGGCCTACACACTTAAGGTTCGGTGACGCTAGAGTTGTTATGGGAAATTGTATGTGGTTACTGAAGGTTGTTCGGAGTCCCGGATGAGATCCCGGACGTCACGAGGAGTTCTGGAGGTGAAGATTTATATATGGGAAGTCCTGTTTCAGCCACCGGAATAGTTTCGGGGGTAACCGGTATTCTACCGGGACCATCGAAAGGTGTCCGGGGGTCCACCGGGTGGGGCCACCTGCCCCGAGGGACTTAATGGGCTGAATATGGGAGGGAACCAGCCCCTGGTGGGCTGGTGCGCCCCCAAGGGCCCAAGGCGCCTAGGGTTGGAAACCCTAGGGGGAGGGGGCGCCTCCCACCTTGCTTGGGGGGCAAGTCTCCCCCCTTGGCCGCCCCCCTCTAGATGCATCTAGGGGGGCGGCCCCCTCCCCCCTCACCCTATAAATAGAAGGGGGGAGGGCAGTCGCACCCCTTCCCTAGCGCAGCCCCTCCCTCCTCCAACACCTTCTCCTCCTCCGTAGTGCTTAGCGAAGCTCTACCGGAGAACCACGAGCTCAACCGCTACCACGCCGTCGTGCTGCCGGAGTTCTCCCTAAACTTCTCCTCTCCCCTTGCTGGATCAAGAAGGAGGAGACGTCCCCGGGCTGTACGTGTGTTGAACACAGAGGCGCCGTCCGTTCGGCACTTGGATCAGATCTTCCGCGATTTGAATCGCTGCGAGTACGACTCCATCAACCGCGTTCTTGTAACGCTTCCGCTTGGCGATCTTCAAGGGTATGAAGATGCACTCCTTCTCTCTCGTTGCTAGCATCTCCTAGATTGATCTTGGTGACACGTAGGAAAATTTTGAATTATTACTACGTTCCCCAACACAAACATATCGTTGCATAGGGGCCCTCGCCATTGGCTGTGCTGGGATATCAAGGGCCCCAATGAGTTCCTTAATCAGCCCCATCGTCGTTGAAGATGATGAAAATTCTCAAGGACAAATATACAAGAAGTCATTATCAAGATGACTATATTCACAAAGACAAGCACTAATTAGGAGAAGTGTTAGGAATTAATTGCTTAATTAGAGAATAATTTCTGCTATGTCGATTATCATAGTTTGACAACCACTCCTTGTAAACAACTTGGAGTTGATGTACCTAGAAAAACAAAGTCGATTCGACGTCATCATTTGGGCAATGCCATCTCCGAAAGGGAATGGCGTTATCCATGTGCTAGTGCTTTTTGTTTTGAAGTGAAAGAAAATGATGGAACAATTTTCACATTGTTTGAAGATTTATATATCCTAGCTTTGGGGGCAACTAATTGGGGTATCCCTTGGTTGGGACATGTAGCGGGCAGTTTCCAGGGTGTGGGAGCGCTCCAACACTTCACATGGTGTGCCCCAGTGACGCCACGTGTCTCGAGTTAGACGCTTCCCCCACCGGGACGATTTCCTCATGTTTTTCCGGTTTTATGTTTTTTGGTTACTTCTTGGTTTCCAGATTTTTTTGGTTTCATTTTGTTTTTTCTTTTTTGCTTTTCAATTTTTTATGTTTCAACTCTTCCATATTTTCTTTTCTATTCATTGTTTTCGCTTTTGCGTGCTACCGTGTCGAGTAAAAGCACATGTGTGCTTCACCCTTGTGGGGGCATGTGTTAGTTCACTTGGGAGCACATGTTAGTACAGCTTGGGAGCGGTTGGATCACTTTGGGAGCACAAATTTCACCCTTTTTTGTTGAAACATATGAACATGGGGTCTAGCTTTGAATATCTCGACACGAGGAATGGAACGATGAAAACGATTTGTAATTTGAACGCACAATTCACGAGATATTTTATTTTGAAAAATCAAATCTATAAAAAAAAGAATCTCAATATACATCTGACGTTAGATGCCCTCAAGTACGTATGATCCTATACGTATGATCCAGATCGAACACATGGCAATTACTCGCCGCAACATGACAATTTTTGTGATATGTTTTACTACATCTTTAGAACATGGCAAATTCTTATGCAACATCATGACAATTTTTTCCTATTTTAGCATGCCAAATATGGGTGTTCGCTGAGAAACGCAAACAATTTGACATCGGATTTTCAACATTTACAGAAAAAGCACAAACAACTAACTTCTCATCCCTCGCGTGCGGGTGAGTAAACTCACCAACTTTCCGATTGCGACAAGTGGCGTACATGCATTGTACCACTTGTCAGCACTAGAGAAGTTTGGGGTAATCTTTGCAAGGGATAACCCTTAACTAGTGATTTTGCAATGTTTTTTTTTCTTGTTAGAGGGTTTGGAGCTTATCTTTTGGGCTTTATCTTTTTGATACGATAGCTTAGCCCTCTCATGGCCCAACCATCAAATGCGGCAGTGTGTTATAGTTTCAATTCCACCCGGCCGCAACCCAAAGCTCTAAAGAAAACACTTGCAATCCAAATCACTCGTTTCATCAAGTTTTCCCTTTTTATGTCACATACCCAAATCACACGGGGGGCTCCTATGAGGTGCTTTCAGTGCCACTTGGGGAACCGGCGCCTGAAGCGCCCCTCCTCGTGGGCCGGCCAATGTAGAGTGCGGTTGACCATTAAAAAAACAAAAAAAACTGAAAAATACAGGAAAGCTCGAAATTGTTTTTTAAAAAAAAATCATGAATTGAATATTGTTCATCGATTTTGGAAAAAAAGTTCACAACCTTAAAAAAGTTCGCGAATTTGAAAAAAAGGTTCAACATTTCTAGAAAAGTTCATCAAATTTGAAAAAACTTCACTGAAATGTTCATCGATTGTTAAAATATGTTCAAAGCTTTTTAAAAAATATTGATTTTGAAAAAATCATCAAAATTGAAAAATATTCATTGAATTTGAAAAAAGTTCATTGATTTTGAAAAACAAATCATCAAAATTCAAGAAAAGTTCAAGGATTTCAGATAAAAAAGGTCATCGATTTGAAAAAAAGAGTTCACGTATTTGCAAAACAATGCAGGCCAGGAAAAAAGAAAACGTAGAAAAAAGAAAACGTAGAAAAAAAAGAAAAAGGAATGAATAAAAGACAAATAGGTTAAAAGGTTAGCACATTCGCGTTGGTTGGTGGGGTGGTTACACCAACCAACCTTCGACGAGGACGTCGCAGGTTCGAATCCATGACACACTATTTGATCTCTTTTAACAGAAAAGGAGGAAAGCAAATGGGTCGAGCCCAACTAGCACCCTTATAGGCACCCGTTTGCGGAAACAATAAGAACGGGCACCTATAGTGTTAAATAGGAATCGACAAACACACCATGGTGAGCGTGGCTAGGAAAGCAAATGGGCCGCTTTTAACAGAAAAGGAGGAAAGCAAATGGGCCGAGCCCAACTAGCACCCCAATAGGCTATAGGCATCCGTTTGCAGAAACAATAAGAACGAACTACATCGCTAGGAATCGCCAAACACACCATGGTGAGCGTGGCTAGGAAAGCAAATGGGCCGAGCCCAACTATCGAGCCTGTTTTGGGCTGGGCCAGTAGGAAATGGCATTCTTCATTTCCCGCATTAGTTAGTTTGTTTGTTTCTGTTGTTTCTTTTTTCAATTTCATTTATATTTCAAATTATTTTAAACATATATGTTTCAGAAATTAATTTATTTGATTTTTTAAAATGGACGTCATGCATTAAAAAAGTTTGTTAAAGATGAAAATATGTCGAAAATTTTCAACAAATGTTTGTGCTATTTAAAAACTATTCACAAGTTTAAAATTTTGTCCATGATATTTTTAGAATTTTCTCAAAAAGTATAATAAATTGTTTGTGTAATTTGTAATAAAATGTATATACCTGTCAAAAAACTGTTCATGGCACTTGAAAATGTTTGCACATTTAAAAGTATGTTTCATTAAATTTAAAAAATTATGCAGTTTCGGAAAAAGTTCATAACATACAAAAAATGTTCATACCATATAAAAACGGTCTAGCATTTATTAATTGTTTGCGCATTGTAATAAAGAAATCATGACATTAAAAAAGTGTTCAACATGTGTTAAAAAATGCTCACTGTGTATTAAAAAAATGTTGTATGTGCATTTTTTAAATGTGCAACACGTATTCCATTAAATTGTTCAACATGTATTTGAAAAAACACGTATCTAAAAATGTTTAACATGTATATGGAAATGTTCAACGTGTATTAAATAAAAAGTGAACATGTCTTTGAAAATGAATAAAACAAAAATGAATGAAAAACATAAATAAGAAAACCGCTAAAAACCAACAGAGAAAAGCACAAAAAAGAAAATAATAATGGAGAAATTGCATGAAATCTTCCTAAAAACCGGCAAACCTAGTTGGAAGGTTCTGCCAATTGCTGGTTGGAATCTTCACAAAACCGCTCCTCGGCCCAGAGCACACTTTCAGTGCACGGCGGCATTGGCGCACTTTATCCACGCCGTGCGCTGCATGCATCGTGATTGGGCCAATGAGCGACAACGTGTAATATGGAGCAATAAGTGGAACATGTACTACGCGCTTGCAGTAGCTATTGGGTTGGGTTACGGTCCAGTATCTCGGGTGCTATGCCCACGAATCCTATGTCACATGTCCCAAATTTCTTAGCTCGTGACCGAACTGAGACCAGATCCCTTTCCATGACGTACGTTGTATAGGCGTATAGCACAACTTGTTGTGCCCGAGCAAGTGGAGTGCATGCAAATGGGGGTAGGTCCAGCATAAACATTGTCGACAATAGCCAGCCAGGCCGTGATAGTGGACCTCGAAACAAAAAGCTACCAGGTCTTCCAGTAAAATGTACTAACTGGCTCCAGCTGTGGCGAGTAGGGCCAGGTTGCCAGTGTGCATGCATGCATGGAGCGCGTGCGAAGACTTGGGTGTTTACCAGCTGATTGGTTCGGTCTGCACGACGACCATGCAACTTATTTTGGCCGTGGGTACATTTCTCATATGCTGACTGAAGATGTCTATCAAACTACAATGTTTACAGTTGCTCTGTTGTGCTGCATTGCCTTGTAAGGTGCGTCCGATTTGTTATCCTCAAGCTTCATGATGTCTTGGAGGGTGCCTCAGCGAAAAGAAGATATGTTTCCCTGGAAGATAATTCCATACCGGTATGATTAAATGTGTTTCTTACAAACGATTGAAGAGTTGTTCTAGTATACAAACCTTCGTGGTCAGGCTTCGCAATGTCTCGCCGTCATAGTGGATTGCCATGAATAATGAATATATGCCAGACTGTTCACTGAAGATGATAGCAAAATATGTTAACTTCTTGTGACATGAATATAAGGATGATGATAAGTATATCTATTGAAGATCAGAAAAGTTTAAACAAACCTTACAGTTTTGTCTATCAGCAAAGTAGGATACTCTCTGGTCCATCCATTAGGGGTGCAAGGCCAACTTGAGAAGATAGATTCCACACATCTGATGCATATATAAGAGCAAACATAGGAATGTACCGTAAAGTTTGGCTCGATGAACTTTCACCAAATTGCAAAATCTCGATCTTTTGAATTGGCCCGTTCGATCTGTGCTAATCGACGAACAATGAGGGTCACACATTCATGGCTTATAGCCTGTTTGCCGATGATCTGGTCATGTAGAATATCCCCCCTCAATATCAATAGCCTGAGCGTAGGGTGCTCGATCCATATCTTGGTATACAAGAAGGAAGGTGGAGGAAGCATGAGTTAAACAGTATGATGAACATCACATGTTTATGTTCTCTGCATGTATATTACCTAGACATGCTGTCCTCCAGGTCATTTGATATGCAGAATGCAATGATTTTGCTTGAATCGGCCGGGGGGTGTGGCGTTGAAGTGGAAGACCATGGGTCTGACACAAATGATTTGCATGATAAATCTATGGCGGGCGGGGCCGTGGCTGTTAACTGTGAGAAACAAACTCCTGTGCAATCCTCGTAAGAAAGTACGATACTGGAAAAAAGATGATCATTGTAGTAAACAAGGCTCATTAGGTCAGCGGAAGATTCGGTGCCCCTATCTGGTCTAGCCTGTGACACTGATAGATTGTCGTGGTTGCCGTCATGAACAAAACTGCCTGGTTGGTTATTCTTGTGCTTCTTGTTTTGGCCTGAGATAGGGTAGAAAATGCGTTGAGTTTAGGAAATTGTTGCGGGCTTAGATATACCGGTATATATAGAGAGAAAATAACAATACCGATGTGGGTGTCATCCACAATATTATAACTGCTGTGTACATATACCCGTTTCCAAGCTTGATGAACATGTCCAGTGGAGCTATATGCTGTTAAATGGTTGAAGCGGAACTTATAAGCATTCACAAAAATGGCTAATATCAGAAAGACGGGTGAGGATTTTAAATTGATGACAAGAGACAACCTTCGCTGTCAGAAAGATCCTCCTGTTGTCCAAGCTTTTCATTGCCCATTCCTTGACCTGTTTTGCTTGCCAATGATGAGTTACATGAAAAGGTCTAGAGCTAAAATTGTTATAACCGTAAGAGAATAATTGATTTGATGAGACTACATGCTGTGTTGTTGTCTACCAAACGGCATGTCGTTAGACCAGCTAGTTGGCAACATATACATCTGCTCGACAAACATCCAGCTAGCTCGTCAAGAAATTTTAGCATGTCAATTTGGGTGGTGTGTCGTATCTCGGTCATGTTTGCCATAAGCCTGGTGTTGTGCTCCTTCAGAACGATTCCAATGAGGTCATCTGCCTGCATGAAAAACATGAAAACTTTGAACATGGCTACAAATTAAACTTCTTCCTACATCTAATATATTAAGGGTTAAATCTGATGTGGTACCATGTTTGGGTACTTCCGTCCCATTATGTTCGCAAACTCTACAGGTCCAATAGAGCTTCGTGGTTTAATCTTATTAGCAGCGTGAACCGGGAACTTCAAATAGGAAGGGGCGCAAATGTTGTTTGTGATCTGGTTGGGATGGTGAACTTTTAACTTGGCCACCTGGTTGAGAACACACTGTAAAACAAAATTGGGTAAGGGTAATGGGAAAAAAATTAAGTGCGGGCATATGAGAGAATTGAATGATGTTGAGTAGTAATTCTTTTGAGATTACTTCTAAACCAGCATAAATAACTTCTTGTCCTTGGTGGGATGTAATTGAGTCAATTGCCTTCTTAACTAACTCATGATCGAAAACTTTGACACGGGGGAGGATATTCTGTGCGATGTGCCTGCTCGATTTTTCGATCTTGTCCAAAGCAATTACCTGAGTGCAAAAAAATCATCAGAACAACATGGCAATAAAAATGTTGTACAGAAAAATAATGTTGATCAGTTTGTTCAGCATGAAAACCTGGAGGAGAAGGTGGCATCCAACTATGTGAATTGTGCTGTTGCCATTGGCGATGCCGGATTTGATCTTTAACGCCTTCCATCAAACTGTCCTTGACTAACCTACACCGGTTGTAGGAATTGATCTTTGACGAAACAACAAAAGCTGCCCAGTAATCAACGCTAGTATAATCGTGCTTGGCGCATGGGTTTAGGACATGACCAACTGAGAAAATTACAAATGCTATCTTAAAGCATTCACATTCAACTTTGCTTGAATTCTCATCTAGTTGTTTTGATAAAATAAATTCAGCGGCCTTCAAACTATGCATGCCTTTTGTGCTAATGGTTGAAGCCAGTCTACTGAATTCCAAGCAAACTTTAGAAAGATCTGAATGTCCTGGAGGAATGATCCTACTTCCCTATGGCAACCCGAATACATCGTTTACGTCTTGGTCAGTGATTGGAATTTTCCTTGACTGATCCAATTCTAATACATATTGATCTGGATCTACTCTGAACATCAACGACGAGATGAATTTCAAATTCAGCTTGTGTGTGATTTTCAAATACACCAGCTCTCCAAATCCAGTCTCAGTCACGAGCCCGCACTTGAAGTTACTAAACTGGGATACCACGCAACAAAACTTCTAAATTGATATGCGAGAAGTAAGAGTTGCATCGGCTAGTGTGTTCCTGGATGAATCTTCGGCTCTGTCAGATATTGGGCTCGCTACAATGTCGGTGGGTGGCTCTCTACCGACGTTGCTGCTGTTGGACATCGTTCTAACACTGTACGATCTGCCGATGTGAGACAACATCTTAGATAAACAGCGAGAAAAAGGGATAATACTGAGAAAGTGATAAGGCAACACAATCAATACAGTAAGATTGCAATCAGGGCCTAGCTATGTGCAACCAGGGATCCGATGCATACTAATATAAAAATGGAGATCGATTTGTGGATCTGAGACAAATTCAAGGGCAATACTGCTGATGAAATTCTTAATTTCCATACCTGGAGCCGAGGCAATGGGACTAAAGGCATCTGAGATATTGGAGGACTGGGCGCCAAGGATAGCTTGAGTGCCAGCGATGGGGGGCAGTCGGCAAAACTTGGGAGCTTGATCTGCGCCGCCGTCGTGAGCGTTCCTCGTAGGTGAAAGGTGGGGGGGACAGTAAATGGTTTGCCTGTGTGTGGGGCTAAGATGATACAGGCTATCTGAATCAAAACAGTGGCTTATAGTGGTACGTACCGGGCCATTTGTCTTGGCAATTAGAATCTCTAATCGTTAGTAGACGAAATTAATTAGTTTAATAAACTAAAACTGTCAGCATAATTGTTGGGATATAATTATTGGGTATGACCCGCCCAGGAGGGGCCGGGTCATACCACTGGCGGTTCATAATGACAAGACCAATGAAGATGTTGAAGATGGTGGTTCACGAAGCAGGATAACTGAAGGCCCAAAACCCAAGGCGACTTGAGGCCAACGAATGTAAACTGCCATATGTTAACTTGTATGTTAAGGAAAGTATAGATTCTGTCACCAAGCCGGACACGTTGTGTATAAGCCGGCCGGGACTCTATAGGCCGCCAGGCATCGGCCTATGTATATAAAGGGGTGACCCGGCGGCGGTTTATGGCAAGAAAACAAGAGATCGAGAACTAGGTCAAGCGTATTCGCTCCCTGGTTATCGAAACCCAAACAATACCACCTCAAACTGGATTAGGCCTTTACCTTCACCGCAAGGGGCCAAACCAGTATAAACTCTCTATGTCCTTTGTCTCATTTAACCCCATTAACCTAACCTAGTTGCGATGGCTCCACGACAAATCCTTCCGCTAGGACATCTGCCGTGACGATTCCACGGCAGTTGGCGCCCACCATGGGGCCAACGCACGGTGGTTTCAAGTTCTTACAGGGCAGCTTCGAAGGGATCAAGGGATATGCTGTGGGCTGGATGACCAAGAGTCATTGCGGCAAGCTCTACATCGATGATGCAGGTTGGGGCCCCGAGGGCGGCTCAATTGAGTACGGCTACCGGGTCCCCTTCGGTGGAATCCACGTCTTCATCGGCAAGATTGGTGAACCGGGACCTGAGCCGGACACCTGCACCGACATCCTCGAGATGGCTTAGCGTGCGCGACCCGCCCGAGTTCAACCCGCCGTGAAGCGTGCCTTTGTTGGTTTCATCCATGGGGCAGAAATTGAAGACCGATAGGTGTCTGGTGGTGAGACGACCATCTATTCTGATGGTGAGTCATCCACGGGCAAGACCAATTCATCGTATCAACTGCAAGACGACCGGTTTGGGGGCTATTCCGATGGTGACAGTATTCCGGACCCCTACGAGCCGCCGAACAGGGTTGCGATCTTCATGGCCGGCACACAACCGGCGCTTGGTTCAACAACCGCCGCGGCTATGACCTCCAGTTCAATGGCTGCGGTGGCGACGGCTGGTGCTAGCGGCTCTGCGCGCCCGCCGGCTCCAGTTCTCACAGAATTGTTAGAGGCTCTGGCGACTCTGATGGGGTTGGAAGTAACCCCGGACAACCAGAACAGCACAAGGTGGATGTGGATAAGCTGCGAGATGAGATAGCTCAAGCCAAGGAAGAGCTGGCGGCTGAGAACTCTAGGATGGCTGCAGAACGGGCTGTCTTGGATGCTCAGGCACAGCGGATCCAAGCGGATTCCTTTCGGCCCACGTTGGATCAGAACGCTTCAAATGAAGTCATGAGGAGGAGACACCAGAGTCATGTGCCCCCGGTTTATGAGCCGAGGAACCTCTTCAACACGCCTGTAGCAGGGACCAGTGACCCTCCGGTGGTAAACCGGACGGTTGAAGTGCCTGCGGCTAGAGCGCCAGTTCAGCCACGCATGATGGGCTCTCCACGTGTGAATAATACCCCGCCTCAGCATGTTTCGACGCCACCGGGTCATTATTGTAACCCTTTGGACAATATGATTGCTGCGGCAACGCGATTGGTGGCTGTACTAGTTGAAGGCGAGTCTCCAACAACGATAGAGACACGACGGGCCAGGGAACTTCTTCAGACAGCCATGGCTTAGCAGGCGGCTTATTCTTATAGTCGCGAGCGAATTCACTCAACCCCTCGTCCAAGCCGGAGTTACAACAGGCACATTGATTCACCGGCAGTTTCAAGCACTGAACGGCGCCGCAACCAGCCTCGTGGGAATGACCCAACGCATGGTGTTGCCAATGCACAGACTTTGGTAGATCAAGGCAGAGCGCATCGGGAGGCCAATCTGGCGGCTCAACAAACGGCTCATCAGCATTCTCCAGTTTATCCGTCAACTTCAATGGAGGCAGGCGTGACCTCTAGAACCTTGGGTGTGCCATGTTTAGTTCCGACTATACGTAATGAGTGTTTGCCCAAGGATTTTAAGGGTCCTCGTAAGGTGCCTAATTACACAGCAGCTCAACCCCCTGAAGCTTGGGTTGAAATTTACGAGATGGCAATGGAGCTGCTGGATGTTTGCGATGCCACATGCGTTAAGTATTTCACCATGATGTTGGATGGAACGGCTCGTACTTGGTTGAAAGGGTTGCCGCCCAACTCCATTGGATCATGGGCCGAGTTAAAAGCCCATTTTATCCAGACCTGTAAAGACATATGCAAGCAGCCTATGTCTATCGTGGATTTGGACTCCTGTGTCCAAGAAGAGGGCGAGTCAACAACCCATTGGGTGCGCCGGATCTCAACCATCCTGCACTCATCGGATCGTATCAATGCCGGTTCAGCAGTTCTAATGTTGGAGAAAAACTGTCGTTTTATGCCTCTTAAGCAAAAGCTAGGGCGGCTTAAACGCCACTGCAACGACATGAGGGAGCTGATGGTGGCTCTTGTCAAGTACGCCGACTCTGATAGTACCAAGGACCCCGAGTCTGATGATGAAAGGCCGGGTAAGGGAAAGAAGAGCAGCAACACAAAAGGGCAACAACATAACCTGGCAAGTCAGGGTGGAAGTGGTAAGCGGAAAGCTGATGGCAATTTGGATTTTGTGGCTAACACCAATGCGCAGGATAATAATCAGCGCCACAAGGGAAAGCCGCCCCCTCGGTTTGGAGGGCCAAGATTCAATCTTGAGGAAATAATGAATCAGCACTGCCCGAAGCATGGTACGCGATAAAAGCTGGCCACTCACCTCTCGAAGGATTACTTTACTATGAGGGAGCACATAAATTCCAACTTTTTCCAGAACAATCGTGGGCTGGACGGCGGCTCAGGATCCGGTTTTCATGGTCTGGGTCACGGTGGTGGTGTGCTACCTCTTGAGCATGCGTTGGTTTTCCCTTGAAGAGGAAAGGGTGATGCAGCAAAGTAGCGTAAGTATTTCCCTCGGTTTTTGAGAACCAAGGTATCAATCCAGTAGGAGATAACATGCAAGTCACCTAGTACCTGCACAAACAATCAAGAACCTCGCAACCAACATGATAAAGGGGTTGTCAATCCCTTCACGGTCACTTGCGAAAGTGAGATCTGATAGAGATAATAAGATAAATATTTTTGGTATTTTGTTGTATAGATTGGAAAGTAAATATTGGAAAATAGTAAACGAGATGCGATAATAAAAGAGATGCAATATAATAAGAAAGAGACCCGGGGGCCATAGGTTTCACTAGTGGCTTCTCTCCAGGTAGCATATATTACGGTGGGTGAACAAATTACTGCTGAGCAATTGATAGAAGAGCGCATAGTTATGAGAATATCTAGTCAATGATCATGAATATAGGCATCACATCCATGTCAAGTATACCGAAACGATTCTCATCTACTACTATTACTCCACACATCGATCTCTATCCAGCATGCATCTAGAGTATTAAGTTCATAAGAACAGAGTAATGCATTAAGCAAGATGACATGATCTAGAGGGATAAACTCAAGCAATATGATATAAACCCCATCTTTTTATCCTTGATGGCAACAATACAATACGTGCCTTGCTGCTCCTACTGTCACTGGGAAAGGAGACTGCAAGATTGAACCCAAAGCCAAGCACTTCTCCCATCACAAGAAAGATCAATCTAGTAGGCCAAACTAAACCGATAATTCAAAGAGACTTGCAAAGATATCAAATCATGCATATAAGAGTTCAGAGAAGAACCAAATATTATTCATAGATAAACTTGATCATAAATCCACAATTCATCAGATCTCGGCAAACACACCGCAAAAAGTATTACATCGAATAGATCTCTAAGAACATCGAGGAGAACCTTGTATTGAGAACCAAAGAGAGAGAAGAAGCCATCTAGCTAATAACTATGGACCCGAAGGTCTGTGGTAAACTACTCACACATCATCAGAGAGGCTATGGTGTTGATGTAGAAGCCCTCTATGATCGATTCCCCTTCTGGCAGATCGCCGGAAAAGGCCCCAAGATGGGATCTCACGGGTACAGAAGGTTGTGGCGGTGGAAAAGTGGTTTCGTGGCCCCTAATGTTTTTAGTGTATAAGAGTATATATAGGCGAAAGAAGTACGTCGGTGGAGCTCCATGGAGCCCACGAGGGTGGGGGGCGTGCCTACCCCCTGGGCGCGCCCTCCTGCCTTGTGGCCGCCTCATGGAGTTCCAGACTTCAACTCCAAGTCTTCTGTATTGCTTTCTTTCCAAGAAAGATCATCGCGAAGGTTTCATTCTGTTTGGATTGCGTTTGGTATTCCTTTTCTACAAACACTGAAATAGGCAAAAAAAAACAGAAACTGGCACTGGGCCTTCGGTTAATAGGTTAGTTCCAAAAATAATATAAAAGAGCATATTAAAGCCCATTAAACATCCAAAACAGATAATATAATAGCATGGAACAATAAAAAATTATAGATGCGTTGGAGACGTATCATGGTGGTTCTAATTCTGGTTTCCAGAGCCAAGACAATCAGGGTGGTTTTAATCAATAGTCTAGTCAAGGGAATCAGCAGCAACAGTCTGGTTATCAGAGTAATCCGAAGCAGTTGAATAGTGGACAATATCATGTCTTCACCACGAGCTTGTGTAAGCGAGATCAGAAACTCCATAATAGGGCAGTAAACGCGGTTGAACCAGCGATTCCCTGTTATTTACGGTGGTCTAAACACCCTATTCTTTGGAGTCGTGAGGATCACCCACCCCGGGTTGATAATCCAGGCCACTTAGCTCTGGTGGTAGCCCACAGGTTGGGGGGGGGGTACAAGTTCACTAAGGTGCTCATGGATGGAGGCAGTAGCATCAATATCCTTTATTATAATACTTTCCGTCGTATGGGATTGACTGACAAAAATCTTAAGCCATCCAATACCGTTGTCCATGGAGTGGTGCCTGGTAAGTCGGCGTATCCTGTGGGAAAAATTGCTTTGGAAGTGTCCTTTGGGGATGAACATGATTCCAGAGTGGAGACTTTGACCTTTGAAGTTGTCAAGATCCAGAGCCCGTATCATGCTCTGTTTGGACGGCCGGCTTATGCTAAGTTCATGGCAAGGCCGTGTTATGTTTATCTGCAGCTTAAGATGCTAGGTCATAAGGGCACCATCATGGTACATGGGAGCTGGAAGATAGCCTTGGAGTGTGAAGAAGGCGATGCTGCTTACGCTGAGTCTGTCTGTGCAACAGAGGAGTTGAAATTTTACAAGGATAATGTTGACCCGGCGGATATGACATCCTTGAAGAAGCCAACCACGGATCATGATCCCTTGTTGAAGTTTAAGTCGGCGGATGACACTAAGCTAGTTTACTTCGTTCCTGGCAATTTATCCAAACAGTTCAGCATCAGTGCTAACCTGGATCCAAAATAGGAAAGCGCGCTCATCGAGTTCATCCATGAGAACCGGGACATCTTTGCATGGAAACCTTCAGACATGCCAGGTGTACCGAGGGAACTCGCTGATAACACTCTCAACATTGATCCAAAGTTTAAACCCGTCAAGCAATTCCTGTGCCGTTTCAATGAAGAAAGGCGCAAGGCCATTGGTGAAGAAGTGGCCCGGCTCTTGCCGGCTGGGTTTATTGTTGAAGTGTTTCATCCTGAGTGGTTGGCTAACACGGTGCTGGTACTTAAGAAAAATGGTACCTGGCATATGTATGTGGATTAAACGGACTTAAACAAAGCCTGTCCGGATGATCCCTTTGCTCTCCCTCGCATTGATCAGATTATTGATGCAACAGCAGGTTGTGAGCATTTGAGTTTTTTGGATGCTTATTCTGGTTATCATCAGATCAAGATGGCAGTTAAGGACCAGGAGAAGACGACTTTTATCACTCCCTTTGGAGCCTTCTGCTATGTGTCTATGCCTTTTGGCCTCAGGAGTGCCCAGGCGACTTACCAGTGGTGTGTACAAAATTGCCTTCATAGTCAAATTGGGCGTAATGTTCATGCTTATGTGGATGATATTATGGTGAAATCTAGGAAGAAGGAGACCCTGATAGATGATTTGAAGGAGACCTTTGACAATCTCCGGGTCTACAAGATGATACTTAACCTGGACAAGTGTGTTTTTGGTGTGCCAGCAGGCAAGCTCTTGGGCTCTCTGGTTTCTGAACGGGGTATTGAAGCTAACCCGGTGAAAATTAAGGCTATCACTTCCCTGGCTAAGCCGGCATGTATTAATGATGTTCAGCGTCTGGCAGGTTGAATTGTGGCCTTAAGCCGGTTCATAAGCCGGTTGGGTGAAAAGGCTATTCCTCTTCACCAGATGATGAAGAAGAGAGATCACTTTGTTTGGAGTGATGCTGCTAATCAGGCGTTTGAGGACTTGAAGAAATAATTGGCTGAGCTGCTGGTTCTTGCTGCTCCCATTGATACAGAGCCTTTTGTTGTTATATGTGGCTACGAACAGCCGAGCTGTCAGCATGGCGATTGTAGTGGAAAGAAAGGAGTTAGGCAAGGAATATCCGATTCAGCGGCCGGTTTACTACATCAGTGAGACGCTTATTGAGTCCAAGCAGAGGTATCCGCATTGGTAGAAGCTTGTATATGGGGTGTTCATGGCTAGTCGAAAGCTCAAGCAATATTTTCTGGGTCATCCCATCAATGTGGTTAGTTCTGCTCCTTTAGGGGATATTATTCAAAACAGAGAAGCCACCGATCGGGTAGCCAAGTGGGCCGTTGATCTTGGACCTCATGGTTTGAAGTATATTCCTCGCACAGCCATCAAGTCTCAAGCGCTTGTGGATTTCATCAATGATTGGACATAGCTGCAGATGCCTGAGGAGAAGCCGGATAGCACATATTGGACTATTCACTTTGATGGATCCATGCAATTGGAGGGCTCGGGGGCTGGAGTTATCTTGACTTCCCCACGAGGTGATAAATTTTGTTATGTTCTCCAGTTGATGTTCCCTTGTACTAACAATGTAGCTGAGTATGAGGCCTTGCTCCATGGTCTTCAGATGGCTAAGGAGATGAACTTAAGCCGGGTGAGGTGTTTCAGCGGCTCAGATTTGGTAGCTTAGCAAGTTTCTGGCACTTGGGATTCTAAGGATCCACTCATGGAGGCTTATCGCCGAGAGGTTGATGCTATCGCTGGTCACTTCAAAGATTATCAAGTTGAACATGTTGATCGCAGGAAAAATGAGGCAGCTGATACTTTGAGCCGGCTAGGGTCCTAGCATAAGCCAGTGCCACCTAACACTTTCCTGGATATCCTGCATAACCCTTCAGTCAAATTGCCTATAGAGGAAGATCTGGCTATTCCTGACCCAGAAGCACAATTGGTGGCGGCTCTTCATGCCATTCCTGATTGGACAGTTCCATATTTGGCTTATATGACCTAGGGCGAGTTACCTGAGGATGAAACTTTGGCCAGGCAGATAACCCGGTGGTCTAAGTCAATGACTGTTGTCAATGGAGAGTTGCATCATCGCAGTATTACAGGGGCGTTTCAACGTTGTGTTTCTCCTGAAGAAGGTCGTGAGATCCTACGAGAGATTCATGAGGGAGAATGTGGTCATCATGCCGGCTCTAAGTCTCTCGTGGCCAAGGCTTTTCGTCATGGATTTTATTGGCTGACGGCTCATGCTGATGCTGAGGATTTGGTCAGTAAATGTGATGGTTGCTAGAAATTTTCAAGATGAGCTCATGTACCGGATCAAGAGTTAAGGATGATTCCAATTACTTGGCCATTTGCAGTCTGGGGGCTTGATATGGTTGGGCCTTTCAAAAGATCCAAGGATAAAAAGACTCACCTTTTGGTCATGATTGACAAATTCACAAAGTGGGTTGAAGCAGAGCCGCTTATTAAGTGTGATGCGGCAACAACGGTGCAATTCATCAAAAAGGTGATTTTCTGTTTTGGCTTTCCCCACAACATTATAACTGATAATGGCACTAATCTCTCCAAGGGTGCTATGAAAGATTTTTGTCAACGAGAGCATATTCGGCTTGATGTATCATCAGTGGCTCACCCCCAATCCAATGGTCAAGCTGAGCGGGCCAATCAAGAAATCTTGAAAGGCATCAAGCCCCAGCTTATGGTCCCTTTGTAGAGGACACCGGGTTGTTGGGTGGATGAGTTACCTTCCATGTTATGGAGCATCAATACCACCCCCAACAGATCTACGGGTTACATGCCTTTCTTCATGGTTTACGGAGCAGAGGCGGTTCTCCCTAGTGACATCCGTCACGATTCGCCTCGTGTGGTGGCTTATGTTGAAGCTGATAATGAAAAAGCACGTCAGGATGCACTTGACCAGTTAGATGAGGAGCGTCACCTTGCGGCGGTTCGTTCAGCGATTTACCAACAAGATCTGCGCCGTTATCACAGCCGCCGGGTTAAAACTAGAACCTTTCAAGAAGGTAATTTGGTGCTCCGGCTTATCCAGGATCAAACTGATATGCACAAGCTATGCCCACCTTGGGAAGGGCCCTTTGTGGTCAGCAAAAGTCTGAACAATGGGTCATACTACCTTACGGATGTTCGAGACCACAAAGACTCACGCACGTCGGAGGAGGAGACCCGCCGGCCTTGGAATATTGCTCATCTTTGGCCTTATTACACTTGAGCCACTGGCTCTTGTGATGTACATATTTTGACAATGTATATATTATGATGGATATAATAAAGTCGGCATCCCTGATAATTCAGGGCCTCTGTCGTTTCATTTTTAAGAATAATGAGTGTTTATTGTCACTTCATATGATCACTTGGGGGCTTCCTGCTCATTGAGCATAGCTATGACTACCCTCTTGATCCGATTTGTACGCCATGATTACTAAATATTTGGGGGCTTCCTGCTCATTGAGCATAGCTATGATTACCATATTGATCCGGCTTCTCCGCCTGGAATGAAATACTACTTGGGGGCTCTCTGTTCAATGGATAAGAGTTCTTATGACCCTTGTAGTAGGCTTGGAAGCCAGGTGTATTCACCTAAAAACCCGGGTTATCCTGCCTTTTTAAGTCTGCCACTCTTCCCAGATTGACTGGAATGACTTACTGTACTTTTGACAAGTCAATCTTATACGGACCCCGAACTTGTCAAAGTTAAAACGACGATTGGTCATGTGAGGCCCGGCTTATAAGGTTGAACTTGTCAAAGTTAACTCAGTGGTTGTGCGGCCCTTGAAAAACACTTGACTTGAAGGCTTGGCAGCTTGTGAAAAGCTTTGTTTTTTTGCTTTTTATTTGATTTGAACATTTTTTGAGCTTCATCTTTTGTGATATATTTGAAAACCGATGGAGGATATGTTGCCTTATGGTTCATATATGAATTTATCCGGCGTTTGTTAACCCGGCCTGGCTTTGGACTATAAGTCGCCAGTGTATGATGATTTTATATACTTGGAAGCGTTGTGCTCTAAGTTTTGGGATATCATCCCTTGCTGCATACGGCGTTGTAAGCCGGCGGTATAAGTCAATTGAACAGGGCATTGTGCACTCAATATTTTGGGTTGTAACCCTTACTGCACAGGTATGATAAGCCCACAATGTGAGCAAATATCGCAGGTATGATATTTTGTTATGATTATAAAAGGTTATGATTAAACTGGCCCTGGTTATGGACTGTTTTAGTCATCAATGGTTTTTATATAGGGTATTATGACCTGCTCTGGGGTAAACCGCCAGAGCACTTGTGATCTATGTATGTGCAGGGAAAATAAAATCTGCTCTACATACTTAATGATATGATAAGCATAAGTGGCAGATCTTCAACTGGCGGATCAACAGTGTTATGCAAAACAAAACATGCATGATGGCATGGCAGATCAAGAGTTTAGCTAGCCTATTGCTAGGAATCTGATGCCCCAAAAGAATAATTGTTTTGGCAGTTTCACATAAAATAGATGCTAAGCCGACCTGTGACTTATGGATTTTGGCCTTGATGAGTTGAAGGTTGTGGATCGTCCAACACCGGTTCATCCTGCTCATCTTCACCCAATGGCTGGAAGTCAGTGGTTGCCCAGTTGATCCCAGTCTAAGCTCTGAATATAGCTTCATCTCTTATAACTGTTGATGGGTCAACATCAGGGGCAAAAGTGTACTTACAGATCGGAGGAGTCAGGTCTTGAGAATCGTGAGTCGGCGCCTTGACCTTCTTGTTGTCGGCGTCGTAACTGGCTGATAATACGAAAGATTAGTGTCTTCAGCCAGCTTACTGGCCAGAGGACGCATTTCCCTTGCAATTGTGGAGAAGTCTTCTACGCTGAAGGGTGACCCGTCTTCTTTTATGCTCGGGCAGCCGTTTGCCAAGACTGCCGGTTCAAGATCAGCTAGCCATGCTTTGGCCCGGGTTAGCGCTGTAAGTGCACCGGCTCTGATAGCTAATTTCTTCAATTCTTCGATCCGCGGAGGCAGCATAGATAGCTTCTCCAACGTATCCTGGATGAGGGTTGGAGGCTGTTTGTTGTGAGCAGCTGTGCAGATGACCCGTTGTGCGCCAGTATATAACTGCTCTATGAGCGTGTAGGCGGCTTTCAGTTTTTTCAGCATGTCTGAGCCAAGGTGGGAAACTCTGGAGCCTGTATCATCAAGGAAGTTTGTAAGCCGGAAGCACATTGGTTAACATACACTAAAAAGATCAAGAGGAAGTTATTTACCGAAAATGGCAGTAGTCATGGCATTGATTTGTTGTTTTAAGCCAACAAGCTCTGCAGCTACCGGCTTAAGGGCCGCTTCAGCATCCTCATCCCTCTTCAATAGGGCTGACCTCTCTATATCCCAACCCACCTGTTCAACTTTGAAGCCTTCTTTCAGCTTCTCCATTTCTGCTAAAGCAGTGGTCAGCTCATCTTTGGCCTTGGAGGTTTTTGCTTGCTGAGACATGATGTTTTCTTGAAGGTCAGCGACTTGTGATTCTTTGGTACTAAGCTCGGCCTACAAGAGACAAGCAATAAATGAGATTGCAATGAATTTATTTGAAGTCCCAAGCACAATACAAGTATTTTCCTTGGCTCTTGGGGGCTAATGCCTATTGCTCTTAAAATCTTTTTTGGAGTCCCAAGCACAATACAAGTATTTTCCTTGGCACTTGGGGGCTAATGCCTATTGCTCTTTTTCAAGACAAGTTTATGGTGATCTGGTTCTTATATGCTGATTATAGCCGAGTCATGGAGGCCCCGTGCTTCAATTTTTGGGATATACATGGTATTGAGACCCAACTTATCTTAACAGATTAAGCCGGCCCTTGAGGGTTATAGATGGGAAATTAAATCTGTATTATCAAAAGTCCCAGTTCATCTTGACAGATTAAACTGATCCTTGGGGGCTACACATGCAAAGTTGAAGTACTATTATTGTAAGTCCCAGTTTATCTTGAAAGCATAAACCGGCCCTTGGGGGCTACTGGATTTGATCTATGCAACTATTGAAGTTTACAACACATTCTATTCTATCATGTCCAATAAACTTGGCGGCTAATGGAAGTATATTCATATGGAAAGGAGTTACAGTGTTTACCTCATAGCGCTCCTTCATCAAATTTACTAAGCCGGCTTCATAGTCGCGGCTTGTATAAAGACGGTTCAAATACCCAGAGTGAATTTCTTGGGCACTGAAGCAGGCATAATTGTCCAGATTGGCCGACCACCTGCCCTTATCAGCAACATAAATTTCTTCCTTAGCGCTGTGTTTGGATAGGACAGTGGGTTTGCTTGGCTCTGTATAGCCATGCCCAGTGATGGTAACATCATCATCTTTTTCTTCCTCCGGCTTAATAGGGCTTGCTTTCTTGATGGGGCTTGGCGGATCGGTGATGGCCGGGTCAACGTTCATCTGGTCAACGTCAACATTGTGATCAACTAGTGGCGATTCATCAACTGTGGCTTCAGGAGCTTGGGAGGTTTTTTCTGTTTGCTGCTTCGACTCAGAAGGGTTCTCAGGAGTTTTGGTCACCTTCGCCTTCTTGTTGGGGTTTTCCATGCCCTGTGAATGAAATGCAAGGCGATATTAGTACAACAATTGGGTATATAATTAAAAGCAAAAGATTGATAATCTTACCCTGGCACCGGTTTGAAGGCCGGGATATGAGTCCCTGTTGAGTTGCCAGAGGAAGAGTGAGATGCTCCCTGATAATTTGAATTGAAGGGATTAAGAGGTTGTCGGTAAACTCCGGCCTTTGGATAATCTAAGCCAGAAATTTTTGAGATCTCCTATCGACATTTGCGAGGTGCTGGGGTGTTCGGTAAGCCGGAGGATAAAACTCCACCGCCAATGTTCCGAGTTGTATGGCGAGCTTCATGTTGTTGCTTCTTAAAAATAAAGTTGGGATCCAAGTGAGCTAAAGGGTGAGAAAAGCTTACTTTCCGGCTTGCTTGTCGGGTTCTCTGTGTTGGCAGAGGTTCTGAGCCAGAGGAAAGAACAATTACCTCTGCATCATCTGCACGGCTGGCGTCGGCCTCCTCCTAAGAATAATCATTGTCAATGAGATGTATCAAAAATGAGCCAAGAGAGTCAAGTTCTACCTCCGACTCATCATCATCACTGTCATCATCCGAGTTTAACCCGGCGGGCTTGATGGTTTTCTTCTTAGCAGGCCTCTTGCTGAGCTTGGTCTTGGTACGAGCCGGTTTGGCCGATTTTTCTTGCGGTTTCTTCTTCCAAAATGAAGAGTTGGCCTGTTAAAATCAAAAGATCATAAGTGGGTAGTATTAATGCAAATGTGATTAAACAGAAGGTGTGCAGCACTTACAGTTGGCGGCTTGTTGAAGGAGCGGAAAGGACAAAGTCCGGTTTTACTACAATCTGCCAAAGATTCATTCAACAACGCCATGGTGGCTTCATTAATTTCTACATCAGACAGTTGAATGTCGTAGTGGCGCTGGGGATCTTTTAAATCACCAATGTATTCGCACATTAAGCCAGGTCGACGGCTTAATGGCAAGACACTCCATGATACCCAGCACCGAACAAAGTCGATGCCAGTTAGGCCATTAGCCATGAAGGCTCTAAGCTTTGAAAAAGCTGGTGCATATTTGGCCCGCCCCTTCACGTTGATCCGTGGGGGAAGTGGATGTGTGTTGCTAAGCCAGTGGTCGCGGTAACTCGGCAGAGGATTTTCATCCGCTGGACATGTGCCTTGACAGTAGAACCAAGTTTGGTTCCAATCTTTGGGATGACTCGGCGGCTTGGCGTAGGGAAAGCTAGCTTCTTTCCTCTTCTGAATTGAAACCCCACCGAGTTCCAAGCTGGGCCCATCAGTAAACTCTATTTGACAGTTTAAGTAGTAAAATTCTCTGAATAATTCAATTGTGGGATCCTCTTGAAGATAAGCTTCACAGAATACTTGTCGCGAAAGTTGAGGGTGAAGTTGGAAAAAAATGAACTACGTCGCGGAAAAACTTTGAGCCGGGCGGGCTGAACCGCTGAATCATGTGGTCAGTGAAAACAATCACTTCTCCGTCCTTGGGCTTAGGTGGATTTTCTTCGCCAGGGACCCTCCAGTGGATGTCCTCTTTCTTGGCTAAGGTGCCAGTTGCAACGAAGTTGTTCAGGTCTTCTTTAGTGACCCGGGATCGGACCAAGTTGCAAGCAGTGTATGTCTTAGCCATTTTT
Source organism: Triticum urartu (assembly GCF_003073215.2). Lineage (NCBI taxonomy): Eukaryota > Viridiplantae > Streptophyta > Magnoliopsida > Poales > Poaceae > Triticum > Triticum urartu. Next base: position 271,150,662 of record NC_053028.1, read on the forward strand.
TTGATGATCTGAAAGGAGAATTATGCCGGTTTAAATTATATGGTTAAGCCGGTTGTTGGTTTAAAGGAAAATCATAATGAAGCATGCATACAAGGGTGTTAAATCGGAGGATAGCATTGAAATTATAAAGGTGAGCTATTGGCGACTTAAAAGGGGACTAATGGTACCTCACGGGTTACGGTTTCTGAGCTAAGCCACCCACACAATTATTGATTTACAGATCTGAGACTGGAAAAGTTGCCAAGTGTTGGAAAAACAGATTTCATAGACTGATGTTATGATTTTGGATCTACGACACTTCAAATAATGGAAAATATGTAAAACTAAATGGCAGCAATTGAGCAGTTCATGTGTCCAGATTGGACTTCTCACGCAGAGGAGATGTTTTAGTATCAAAAATTAGTACTACAACTACCACCGCGCAGGAGGAGTATAAAGTTTGGATTGAAATATCAAAATACAATGAAGAAAAAAGAAAGGCGGAGATGAACTGCGACGAACTTGCGGAAGCCCTAATGGGATCTACGGTGAGAGGAAAGGGGAAAACTCACCGGAGCTACTGAACAGCGGAGGCGCGCGGACGGACTCTGGTCAGTTCAGGTTGATGCAGCGGCCGTAGACAAGGCAGTGGTGAAGGTCGACGGTGGCGACGGAGCTCGGGCGTAGAAGCGTCGTGAGGTAGAAGATGGAGACGAGAAGGCAAGGGGGGAAAGTGAAAAGGGACCCCTGGGCCTATTTATAAGGCTGGAAAGATAAGTGGCATGCACGGGAATCGAGGAGGATAAAAAATGGATATGTGACAGCACAAACGCCTCGATTTTCTAAAACTCATTAAAAGAGAAGGTATATTAAGATATGGGCCTTACGTAATATTAATGACAGGTGATGTCACAGTGGGTTACCACAATCCTAGGAGATGACGTCATGGCGGGTTACAAGATCTTGCAAAAGCAAACGAGGAAGGATTTTTTCTAATTATTGAAAGATTGATACGAACAAGTTCACATCAACCTGGGGCCTAATGTTGGGGATATAATTATTGGGTATGACCCGCCTAGGAGGGGCCGGGTCATACCACTGGCGGTTCATAATGACAAGACCCATGAAGATGTTGAAGATGGTGGTTCACGAAGCAGGCTTACTGAAGGACCAAAACCCAAGGGCGACTTGAGGCCCACGGATGTAAACCGCCATATGTTAACTTGTATGTTAAGGAAAGTATAGATTCTGTCACTAAGCCGGACACGTTGTGTATAAGCCGGCCGGGACTCTGTAGGCCGTCGGGCATCAGCCTATGTATATAAAGGGGTGACCCGGCGGAGGTTTAGGGCAAGAAAATAAGATATCAAGAACTAGGTCAAGCGTATTCGCTCCCTGGTAATCAAAACCCAAACAATACCACCTCAAACTGGATTAGGCCTTTACCATCACCACAAGGGGCCGAACCGGTATAAACTCCCGATGTCGTTTGTCCCGTTTAACCCCTTTAAGCTAACCTAGTTGCGATGGCTCCATGACTAAGTCGTTCCGCTAGGACATCTGCCGTGACGATTCCACGACAGTAATCCATATTGCCGCTGCATGAATGTGACTGTGAGTCTTGCTCAACACTTCACGCGATCCATGATTAAACTCACTTGATTAGATTAAAAGAGCAGCGTTAAATAACATCTATTTGTTGCACTAAACATCTATAAAGAAATGTAAGATGGACCAATAATTGTGTGCATAAGAGTTTGTTTGCTAAACCAGTCAAACAATCCAGCCGAGCGAGCTGGCACAATTTGCAGTGGCCTAACTTGTGCTCGGGGCCAGTTGGTACAATTTGCAACCTGTTCTAAATTCTGGCCTCTCTTAGTGCTAGGTCGCTGGACATCTGCTACGCATGCAGAGGTATCCAGGACCAAACCGGGTAGATTACGCGACCAATACAGCCTACTGAATAACAAACACATCGCTCCTATACTTTGTGCCATTAATGCGAGACGATGATCCACGTGCAACCGACTGGTGAGGATAAGCATACCACTGAACGCCGTGCACAAAAAGAACTTTTCGTTCTCGGTCAGCCTACTAAAGCCTGTTGTTGGCGACGCTTCAGCAGTGGAAGTATAGTACGAGCGAACCAATGTTGATCATGCAAGCCCTTGTTTTCCCAAACGCAAGACGGACGTTGGTAATATACCCATTCATATTGACGTCCTTATCATCCTAAAAACACTGGCTATCTTTGGTTCCAAGAATACCACAATATCTTGAAAAACTATGGTATTAAATACTTTAAGGTGTTTGGATCTAGTTAAAACTATAGTATTATAAAGAGAAAAGTATGTTTTTGGTCCCTCAAGTTCCTCAAGAGTATAGAATTGGTCCTTTAAGATTTTTTTGGTAGACATTTGGTCCTTCAATTCTTGGATAAGTTTGGTCCAAAATCAGATTTTGAGCACGTTGACCGGGTTTGACAGATGAACAGTAAATTAAAAAAGCAAACACATTCAAAATTTAAAACAAAATCTAAAATTTTGTGATAACCAAGATGCTTGGGTGCGCTAGGTGCGGTAAATGTTTGTGGTCAAATAACATCTGAGAAGCTCTAGCAAAAAAATAAATTTTGGCTTTTTTGTGAGCTAAAATTTGTATTTTTTTGCCGTGAGCTCCTCAAATGTCAAAACACCACACAAATTATACGCACCTAGCTCATCCAAGCATCTTTGTTGCCACAAAATTTTAGTTTTTTTTAATTTTGTTGCTATTTTTCTGAATTTACTATTCATCGGTCAAACCTGGTCAACATGGTCAAAATCTGGTTTTGAACGGAACTTATCCAGTTTTCAGATTTGAAGGACCAAGTGTCTACAATTTTTTTGAGGGACCAAGTCTATACTTTTGAGGAACTTAAGGGTGAAAACATATTTTTCTCTATTATAAACCATGATATCCATAAACCATAGTATTTTTGTAGTATTGAAAAAAGAGGTCCACACCTCTTTTTAAAAGAAACCGAGAAAGAGAAAACGAGAAAGTTGGCCAAATACAAAAATACATAGTATGATTTCCAAACACATCACTGTCTTCACAATACTTTGCTTCCAAATAGAGCCAGCTCCCGGGAATTGAAGCTTCGGCGGCGATCCTGGCTTCCTCTCGTCACTATCCCCAATGATTAGAGCGTGTTTTCCATAGGTGTCTTGCAGCGTGTCGTGTGTTTCCGGGATGGTGCATCTGTGTGGACACGTGTATTTTTTACTACTTCATGGGGTCGGTGGAGAAGGTAAATTACCGCATGAGAAGGGGAAAGTTCTGGTGCATGTTGTTTTCATTCTATATCGGGCGTGGTGATTTGTAGCAGGGCTGTGTGTGGCGAGTCGCTGCAAACATGGATGTGTCGCTCGCGACTGAAAGTGCAATCATGTCCTTACATCAAGTTTTTGATGTTGATGACAATATACATGTAGGAGACTAACTATATTTGTCAAGTAAATCTGAGGTATTAGTCCCCGGATGACAAACGTTTGTGGATTATGGACATACAGAGTTGATTCCACTCAAGGAAGAAATACTAGATCAAAATGATTGTATCTCTATTTATTCTTGAGTATAGGGATCCCGCACTATTAAGAGGGGATCGATAGGGCCAGTGAAGGACTTGCTCAGTTCAGGAAAACCTAGCTTCTCCACCTTGGTCTCATATCCTAAAAACTGCAGGAGAAACATTACCTCTGCTCCCACGCCGGATGTCTGGCCAGCACGCCGGATGTCCCGCCCGCATGATGAATATCTGGGCCGCTCCGCCGGATATCCGGCTCCAACTGTCCAGAATACATCAAGTAGGTGGTGAAATCCCATATGTCCGGCCACCCTACTGGATGTTCGGGCTCTCCTGTGTCCCCAGATGTCCAAGATGTCCAGCCGGATATCTGGCCCTTGCTGAACATAGAGCATTTATTCTGTGATGTTATCTCTGGATATCCGGGCACCACGCCGGATGTCCGGGACTTCCAGCCATGCCGGATGCCCGGGCCCTACCCCGGATGTCCGCCTCTCCGTTTTGTTCTCTTCTCTCTGTTTTATTACACAGGCATTACACCGTGTCGGATGTCCAGCCCCTGGCCTGAATGTCCGGCATGCCCCTGTCACTTACACTATAACTGCCATATTTGCTCCAATACTATATATAGCCTTCTTCCTCCACGGGAAAGAGTTGACCATTCACTTTGAGCAATCCCTAGAACACATTTCACTCTCTCTCTCTCTCTCTCACACACACACACACACACACACTCATACACCAAATCTTAGATCCCGAAGGGATTTGAGAGCATTTGTGAGAAGTTGTCCAATCAAGTGATAGATCCACTCCTTCCCTTTCTTTGCACCAAAGGAATTCGTGATCTGAGCAATTCATGAGCTTTTCCCCATGGCTCTTGTTACTCTTGGAGGTTGGAGACTCCTAGGCGGTAGGAGTACTTTGGAGAGGAATCGACCATTGTGATTACCCCGGAAAGTTTGTGAGGGTTTGGAGACCACCCCAAGGTCTACCACTAGTGGTTGAGAATCGCCTTCGTGGTGATATCTCAAATAGAGAATAGGGTGAGCCTTTGTGGTAACACCCAACTCTCTAAACGGTGACATAGCTTCCCCTTCAAGGAAGTGAACATTGGCATACATCCATGTCTCTCGGAGTTGCGGTTATTCCTAACCCTAAGTTCCTACTTGTGGTTACTTGTCTCTTAGTATTTAGTTGTATCATACTGCGTTTGCTTACTCATATACTTGTGGTACTTGCTTACCTTGCTTAGCTCTTAGTATCATACTTGCAATTGTTAGGTTCACTTTCATATTCCGCATTAGTGCCTAAAATTGCTAAGTAAGAATTAAAATTTGTATTTGTACCTATTCACCCCCTCTAGGTCCATCTCGATCCTTTCAGTTGGTATCAGAGCCTCGTGCTCTATTCTTGTGGCTTAACCGCCCTAGAGCAAGATAAACCCTGATGGGACTCCCCTTGTTGCAGATCCGAAGGATAAGGACGCAGCTTCCACGGAAGCCAAGTCCTTTGATGACCCACAAGTATAGGGGATCTATTATAGTCCTTTTGATAAGTAAGAGTGTTGAACCCAACGAGGAGCATAAGGAATTGACAAGCGGTTTTTAGTAAGGTATTCTCTGCAAGCACTGAAATTATCGGTAACAGATAGTTTTGTGATAAGGTAATTCGTAACGGGTAACAAGTAATAAAAGTAAACAAGGTGCAGCAAGGTGTCCCAATCCTTTTTGTACCAAAGGACAGGCCTGGAAAAACTCTTATATAAAGGAAAGCGCTCCTGAGGACACATGGGAATTATCGTCAAGCTAGTTTTCATCATGCTCATATGATTCGCGTTCATTACTTTGATAATTTGATATGTGGGTGGACCGGTGCTTGGGTACTGCCCTTCCTTTGACAATAATCCCACTTACGATTAACCCCTCTCGCAAGCATCCGCAACTACGAAAGAAGAATTAGGGTAAACCTAACCATAGCATGAAACATGTGGATCCAAATCAGCCCCTTAGGAAGCAACACATAAACTAGGGTTTAAACTTCTGTCACTCTAGCAAACCATCATCTACTTATTACTTCCCAATGCCTTCCCCTAGGCCCAAACAATGGTGAAGTGTCATGTAGTCGACGTTCACATAACACCACTAGAGGAAAGACAACATACATCTCATCAAAATATCGAACGAATACCAAATTCACATGACTACTTATAGCAAGACTTCTCCCATGTCCTCGGGAACAAACGTAACTACTCACAAATCATATTCATGTTCATAATCAGAGGGGTATTAATATGCATAAAGTATCTGAACATATAATCTTCCACCGAATAAACCAACTAGTATCAACTACAAGGAGTAATCAGCACTACTAGCAACCCACTGGTACCAATATGAGGTTTTGAGACAAAGATCGGATACAAGAGATGAACTAGGGTCTGAGAGGAGATGGTGCTGGTGAATATGTTGATGGAGATTGACCCCCTCCCATTGAGAGGATCGATGGTGATGACGATGGTGATGAATTCCCCCTCCCGGAGGGATGTTTCCCCGACAGAACTGCTCCACCGGAACCCTAGATTGGTTCCACCAAGGTTCCGCCTCGAGACGGCGGCGCTTCGTCCCGAAAGCCTTTTTTCCTCTTTTTCCAGGGCAAAAGACACTTTATACTAGAAGATGGGCATTGGAGGGCTGCCAAGTGGCCCATGAGGGAGGGGGACACGCCCAGGGGGTAGGGCGCGCCCTCCACCCTCGTGGACGGTGGCTTTCTTCGCCCAATATTTTTAATATATTCCAAAAATGACTTTCGTGGAGTTTCATGACTTTTGGAGTTGTGTAGAATAGGTCTCTAATATTTGCTCCTTTTCCAGCCTAGAATTCCAGTTGCCGTCATTCTCCCTCTTGATGTAAACTTTGTAAAATAAGAGAGAAAAGGCACAAGTATTGTGACATAATGTGTAACAACAGCCCATAATGCAATAAATATCGATATAAAAGCATGATGCAAAATGGACGTATCAACTCCCCCAAGCTTAGACCTCGCTTGTCCTCAAGCGAAAGCCGATATCGAAAATATGTCGACATGTTTAGAGATAGAGGTGTCGATAAAATAAAATATCTACATGAGGGAATCATGATCATTCTTAAAATAGCAACATATATAAAGTAACAATCTTATTCACAATGTAAAGTATGAATCAGAAATTTCATTGAAAGCTAGCAAACTATAATCTCGGTCATTGAAGCAATTGCAATTTATCATAACATCGGAAAGAGTCAATATAAGAGCTTTTCAGCAAGTCCACATACTCAACTATCATTTAGTTTTTCACAATTGCTAACACTCACGCTATACTTATGGGTATGAAATTTTAATCGGATATAGAGAAAGATAGGGGCTTATAGTTTTGCCTCCCAACCTTTTACCTCAAGGGTAATGTCAACAATAATGCTTTATGAGAACCCACATCCAATTAGCTATATATATCAGGATCTTTCCAACATATAGTGCTTGCCAAAGGATAAAATGTAAAAAGGAAAGGGGGAAGACCACCTTGACTCTTGTATAAAGTATAAGACAAAAATAAAAGATAGGCCCTTCGTTGAGGGAAGCAAAGGTTGTCATGTGCTTTTATGGTTGGATGCACAAAATCCTAATGCAAAAGAACGTCACTTTATATTGCCACTTGTGATAGGGACCTTTATTATGCAGTTTGTCGCTTTTATTTCTTCCATATCACAAGCTCGTATAAAGCTTATTTTCTCCACACTAATAGATCATACATATTTAGAGAGCAATTTTAATTGCTTGCAACAATGTCAACTTACTTGAAGGATCTTACTCAATCCATAGGTAGATATGGTGGACTCTCATGGAAAAACTGGGTTTAAGGATATTTGGAAGCACAAGTAGTATCTCTACTTGGTGCAAAGTATTTGGCTAGAATGAGGGGGGAAGGCAAGCTCAACATGTTGGATGATCCCTGAAAATATAATTTATTTCGTATATAAGAAAACATAACCCATTACATTGTCTTCCTTGTCCAACATCAACTTTTTAGTATGTCATATTTTAATGAGTGCTCACAATCATAAAAGATGTCCAAGATAGTATATTAGAGCATCTCCAACAGCCGCGCAACGCGCCGCGCGCAAAAAAGGCATTTGCCGCGCACCGTTCACCTGGTTTGGCGCGGCCGGCAGCGGTGGCTCTAGCAGACGCGTCAAAATTGAGCGCGCGCGCGTAGCTCCAGCGGCCGCGCTAAAATGCAACACGCGCTAAACAGTGTGTACATTTTTTTAATAAAATTCATAGATAGAAAAAACGATACATAGATATTTTACATAGTTCCATAGCATAGATAGATAAAAATTATTTAGATAGTGCAAGGATATAGATAAAAACTACTAGTGCAGCTACAACCTACTCCCAGTCGTCGTCGTCATCGTCATCGTCGCCATCCTCGCTGGTCTGATCCAAGGTATCGAGCCACATGTCTTCCCAACGATCATCATCAGATGTAAAGATCATCTCACCACCATTCTCAACTACATCGCACTGGGATAGCGCCAGGGCCTTCCGTTGACGCCTGTCCAACCGCTCAGTGCGGCGCCTTTGCGTCTCCTCCTTGCGGTGCCTTTGAAAGTGCGTTATATCGACTAGAGGGGGGTGAATAGGCGATTTTTATGAAAGTCTTCAGAACATGGGAGTTTTGAAGACAAACGATAAAATTAAACCTATTACCATGCAGCGGAAAGTAGACTACACTAGGCAAACCATAGTCAAGTATTCAATGAAGTGAAAGCACAAAGACTAGTAGCAACTAGGTAGTAAGGATCAGGTAGGAAGATATTGTGAAGCCAAACAAAACACGCAGTCACTCAGTGAAGACAAATGATAAAGCAAACATACAATGACTTCACAAGGAGAAACAGTAAGTAAAGTGAAGTGAGGATGAAACCAGTGACTCGTTGAAGACAATGATTTGTTGGACCAGTTCCAGTTGCTGTGACAACTGTACGTCTGGTTGGAGCGGCTAGGTATTTAAACCTTAGGACACACAGTCCCGGACACCTAGTCCTGAACACGCAGCTCAGGACACCCAGTCCTCACCGTATTCTCCTTGAGCTAAGGTCACATAGACCTCGCCCAATCACTCTGGTAAGTCTTCAAGGTAGACTCCCAAACCTTCACAGACTTCGTTCACTGGCAATCCACAATGTCTCTTGGAAGCTCAGAACGCGACGCCTAACCGGCTGGAGGATGCACAGTCCTCAAGTGTAATAAGTCTTCAGATCACACAGACAAGAAGACTTAAGTGATGCCTAATTTTCTCTGGCTCTGGGTGGTTAGGTCTTTATCCTCGCAAGGAATTCTCTCTCAAAGGCTTCGAGGTGGGTTGCTCTCAAACGACAAAAGCCGTACTATCAATCTGAGCAGCCAACCGTTTATGGTTGTAGGGGGTGGGCTATTTATAGCCACTTGGCAACCCGACCTGATTTGTCCGAAATGACCCTGGGTCACTAAGGAACTGACACGTGTCCCAACGGTCAGATTTCAAACTCACACGACAACTTTACTTGGGCTACAAGCAAAGCTGACTTGTCCGACTCAGGACAAGATTCGCTCTCATTGTCTTCACTCGAAGACATAAGTTTTTGGTTTAGGCATCACTTCAGTCATTCTGACTGGTTCTCTTGGACCCCACTTAACAGTACGGTGGTTCCTATGACTCAACACAAAAGAAAAAGAACTACGAAAGATCTAAGTCTTCGAGCTCCATAGGCTTCATATCGTGTCTTCTCTTACCATAGTCTTCAATGTGAATATCTTCATATACCACCTTTGACTTCAATGTCTTCATACATTTTTAGGGGTCATCTCTGGTAGTAAAACCGAATCATGAGGGACTTCTACCTGTGTTATCCTGTAATTCTCACAAACACATTAGTCCCTCAACTAGGTTTGTCGTCAATACTCCAAAACCAACTAGGGGTGGCACTAGATGCACTTACAATCTCCCCCTTTTTGGTGATTGATGACAAACTAGTTGAAGTTTTCAACGGGGAATATAATCTGTGAAACTGTAAAGGATAAGGAATTGTCTTCATAAGTTGCAAGGGCTCCCCCTGAAGATGTGCATATAAGTTAATTTGCTTTTGGAATGCAAATGCACATGGCAGGTGGCACTTGTGGAGATCCACTTCAACTTATGATGACAATCCACTATGCATGTGAAAGTATATGAAGATAATGCCATGCATAATGGAAAATGGACGACTGCAGAATGATCTAAGTGCGGAATTTATCGTCGCACATGCGGAATTTATCTTCGCAAAACAAGGTGGCAAATAAGTAGCAGACGACCATCTAGTTTAAGTGTTACAACTCATAAGAACCAAATGTAGCAAAAAAAACGAGAGTTGTAAGCACGAAGCAAAATATAAGGCACCCGCCCATATGAACCCGCTTGAAGACTATCAATCTCATGTGCTTCTCCCCCTTTTGTCAGTAATGACCAAAAAGGTTTGAAGACATAGAGCCTCTACTCGTTCCCATGAGGAGTAGGTGAAGTAGCAGGGTTGTTGGTGTTGTTTGGCGGTGCTGAAGCAGGTGGCGGTGAAGTAGCATCGTCTTCTTCCTCAATAATTCTGGCAGTGACTGTGGTAGCAGAGGAAGAGAACTCAGAGTCTTCAAGGGATGGAGTTCCTAGCAGCATAGCCCTTCGAGGAGGTGTGGAGTCAAACTTGAATCTCTCAGTGAAGCCATCCTCTTGAAGATCAGCTTCAGAAAGCATCATCGTTAGCCCTTTCCATGTGCGGTGACAAGTTTCATGGGCAACGAAAGCATTCTTGGTGGCAAGATTTCGAGTGCGATTAACATCCACCAAGAGGCTTTTCATCTGACGCTTCAGCCAGTCATGATGCCTATCTTGTTTCTGATGTAGGGCCACAAGAAGCTCTCGGTCGTTGAGAACACGAGTGCGCTTCTTGGGTCTTGAAGCAGTGGCACTGTCAGTGGCTTCAGTTGAAGCAGGGTGTGGTGCACGTGTAGTGCCAGCCAAAGGATACACCCGAGAAACTGCTTCAATGCCTTCAACGTTCTGTGTAAAACTCTGATGTTCTGCATTCTGAAGACTTTGAGGTTGCTTGGCAGGCTCAGAATATATGGCTTCAATAGACATGTCCACGTCAGGCAAGAAGATCCTATGGTTGCGGGCTGAGGGCTGATAAGAGATGGCGGAGTGTAGCTTGATCAGCCGCATGACCCAAGGGGCGTAGAACTTCAAACCAAACAGATCAATGCCTGATGCAGCAAGTTGGCGTATGAAGAAGTCCTGTGCATTGAAGCATTTGCCATGAAGTATATAGAAGACCAAAGTCTTCATTGCACCCTGAAGCTTGGCATTTGGAGAGTGCCCTTTGATAGGCCAGAGAGTTCGCCTGATGATGTGATAGATGGTTCTGGGCAGGTACTCTAGGTCTTCAACGAAGAACTCTGTAGGATACGCAGCATCTTGAGGCAATGGCTTCATCATGCTGAGCATTTGACTCATATTAGGTTCTGGCCACTGAAAGATGCTCTCAATAGCTTCAGCATGCAGCTAACAGCCTTGCTCAAAGAGATCACTAGGAGTAGACAAGCCAGTGAGCTCAATGATGTCAAATGCATTGGCTTCGTGATGAACGTTGCCAGTCATCCACTCCAGGACCCAAGTCTTCGGATCTCTGCTATACCCTTTGATGTGAAGTGTGGCATAGAATTGCAGCAGCAGCTCTTCATTCCAATGCTCTTCATCAGTAACAAACTGCAGCAGACCCACTTGCTTGAAGCAATCCAACGCTTCTTCTAGACAGGGCAGACCAGCTATAGCTTCAACGTCAAGGCGCTTGTGTGGGAAGATGCGACCTTGGTTGTAAAGAATGCAAGAGTAATAGCTTCGCTGAGGATAGCTCCAGAACCGATCAGATGATATCCTTTCCCTTGAGTAGGGGTTCCTGGAGCTATCGAAGAACGTGTTGTCTGCCCTGAAGCCATTGATGTTGAAGGAGCTAGGTGCTGATGCAGGACCTGGAAACCTTGGCAATCTTGGGATTGGCTTCTGGACCTGAGGCCTGTGCTCAACATGATAGTTGAATTGGGGACCGGCAGCAGACTCAGGAACAGAAGTGGCGGGATCAGTGGCTTCGCTGTCTTCTGAAGATTTTGCTAGGGAGGGCTCCACATTAGCTTCATTGGTGGTTGTGGCAGCCTCAAGATTTGCATCCTCCACTTGACTAGCTGGAGGGTCGGTTATAGGCACGTTCTCCTGGAGAACTGCTTCTTGGTGGAGCAGGGGAGTGGGATCTTGTGGTACTTCTTCTTCTGCGGCTGATGCAGCCGGAATGTCTTCAACAGAGACTTGAGGCCTTGGACCTTTGCGAAGCCTGCGGAAAGCAGACGACGCCTGTGGAGTTGGAGTGGGCTGGGCCTCATAGTCTTCTTCCTCTTGTGGGCGATCCGCCCATGAAGCATCCTGTGCAATTGGCGTCAGTGGACGACCAATGCTGATGAGTTCGCTATTTTCTAACTGAGGAAGGACTGCATCATCTTCTACATTGTCATGATGACCAATGTCTTCAGCAGCGATGGGATCAGCTGCTGGAATGCCTTCAGCTTCAGGAGCCTCTGTGGAAGCAGGCTCATGAACTGTCAGTTGACGTTCTGCATCAGGATGAACCATAGAAATGGGTTCAACTATCAAGGGCTCTGTGGGAGCAGCCCGAGCTTTCTTGGTCTTTCTCTTTTTCTTGGTGGGGGCAGTAGGAGAGGCTTCAGAGTGTTTCCTCTTCCTGGCTTCAGCCTCAACAGAGCTCTGAAGCTGTTGACCGGCTCTTTGGCTTCGAGCCAGTCATTCTTGTTGGGAAGACAATCGGAACTACTTCTTGCCTTGGTGCATCAGATTCAGCCGTAGCAGGCTTCTTCTTCTTCTTCTTCTTTGCGGCCATCCTGGGGTCGATGCCAGGACGCCCAAGTGCCTTGCGCTTCTCAGCCTCATTATAGGCTTGCACACATCTGTCAGCCAGAGTCTTCATGCGCTCACGCGAACCCTGAGGTTCTGCACGCTTCTTCACAAAGGCTTCCTTGAGCTCGTGCATCATTGTCTTGAAGTTCTTCACTTCTTGCACGCTGAGCTTGGCCATATGCTTCTTGAACTGAGCCTTTTCATAGTCAGTTTTCTGCTTCAGTTCAACAATGCGCCGGGCAATAGCAAGTTCTGAAGCAATGGCGCCTTGGAAGGCGACACTGAGGCCAATAGGTAGCTGCAGATCTTCAAAGCTGATGTTTGGCGTGTCAAACCACTCGTCAATGAAGTTGTGGATGATGGTGACATCAAAGAGAGGCAGATCATTGAAGATTTCTGCTTCTTCTTTGCTCTTGATGAGTTGCTCAAGAGCGTCATCTGCAAGATCTTCATCACTTGACAGATCAATGTCGTCGTTGCGCAGGATGGCAGCAGCTGTTAGCTCTTTGCCAGTGTGAGACAGAGGCATCTTGGCCTTCTGGGGCTTGGAGACGCGTGATAGATCTTCAGACTGCACACTGTCTTCAGGAGGTGCAGTTGCCAATGGCTTCGCCCTTGAGATTTTTGGTGAAGGGCCTGTCTTTGAAGCTTTTGACTTCTTCAACTGCTTTGGCTTCGGCACTGCAGGCGCGTCATCAGACTCAGTGTCAGCCACAGGCTCATTCACTGCAGTCCCTTGAACCAAGATGTAGGTGATGAGGCCTTCAAGGTTGGCGAATGGACCGATGACATTGGGTTCTACATGTCGTGTGCCATCTGCCCTTAGTGCTGAGTGTAAGTGCATCTAGTGCCACCCTAGTTGGTTTTGGAGTATTGACGACAAACCTAGTTGAGGGACTAATGTGTTTGTGAGAATTGTAGGATAACACAGGTAGAAGTCCCTCATTGATTCAGTTTTACTACCAGAGATGACCCCTAAAAATGTATGAAGACATTGAAGCCAAAGGTGGTATATGAAGATATTCACATTGAAGACTATGACAAAAGAAGACACGTTATGAAGCCTATGGAGCTCGAAGACTTAGATCTTTCGTAGTTCTTTTTCTTTTGTGTTGAGTCATAGGAACCACCGTACTATTAAGTGGGGTCCAGGAGAACCAGTCAGAATGACTGAAGTGATGCCTAAACCAAAAACATATGTCTTCGATGAAGACAATGAGAGCGAATCTTGTCCAGAGCCGGACAAGTCAGCTTTGCTTATAGCCCAAGTAAAGTTGCCATGAGAGTTTGAAATCTGACCGTTGAGACATGTGTCAGTTCCTTAGTGACCCAGGGTCATTTCGGACAAATCAGGTCGGGTTGCCAAGTGGCTATAAATAGCCCACCCCCTACAACCATAAACGGTTGGCTGCTCAGATTTCAGTGCACGGCTTTTGTCGTTTGAGAGCAACCCACCTCGAAGCCTTTGAGAGAAAATTCCTAGCGAGGAGAAAAGCCCTAACCACCCAGAGCCAGAGAACATTGGGCATCACTTAAGTCTTCTTGTCTGTGTGATCTGAAGACTTATTACACTTGAGGACTGTGAATCCTCCAGACGGTTAGGCGTCGCGTTCAGAGCATCCAAGAGACATTGTGGATTGCCAGTGAACGAAGTCTGTGAAGGTTTGGGAGTCTACCTTGAAGACTTACCAGAGTGATTGGGTGAGGACTATGTGACCTTAGCTCAAGGAGAATACGGTGAGGACTTGGTGTCCTGAGCTGAGTGTTCAGGACTGGGTGTCCGGGACTGTGTGTCCTAAGGTTTAAATACCTAGCCGCTCCAACCAGACGTACAGTTGTCACAGCAACTGGAACTGGTCCAACACATCATTGTCTTCAACGAGTCACCGGTTTCATCTTCACTTTCTTTTTCTTACTGTTACTCATTGTGAAGCCATTGCATGCTTGCTCTATCTTTTGTCTTCACAACGTGAATGTATGATCTGTTTGGCTTCATAACTTCTTCCTACCTGATCCTTATTACACTGCAACTGTTTGTCTTTGTGCTTTCACTCTATTGAATACTTGACCATGGCTTGCCTAGTGTAATCTAACTTCCGCTGCATAGTAATAGGCAAAATCTTCGTTGTTTGTCTTCATAACTCCCACGTTTTGAAGACTTTCATAAAAATCGCCTATTCACCCCCCTCTAGTCGATATAACGCACTTTCAATTGGTATCAGAGCGAGGTGCTCCCTTGTTCTGTGTGATTTGGTTTAACCACCTGGAGTTTTAGCTATGTCGACTGCAGGGATAATCAAAGTCTCCGCTGCGTGCCCCGTCTTCGATGGAACTGAATATCCCTACTGGAAGAATAAGATGCGCATGCATCTTGAAGCCATTGACGTCGACCTATGGTATGTCGTCAAGAACGGCGTTCCCAAGGCTGGAGAAGGTGTCACTGCTGCTGATGTCAAGAAGTTCACTCAACTGGACTCTACTACCAAAAATATCATCTGTGGTCATCTGACAAAAGGACAGTATGGCCGTGTGAGTGCCTTGAAGACATCCAAGCTGGTCTGGGACTGGCTCTCCAAGGTCAATGAAGGCATCTCAACCCAGAGAGATCAGAGAATCAATGTTCTTCGCAACCTCTTCAACCGCTTCAAGAGAAATGACAATGAGAATGTCCAGCACACATTTGACCGGCTCACTGACATCACAAATGAACTTCAAGCCCTCGGCGCCACTGAGATCACCAAACATGAAATCGTCAAGACGCTGCTGAGATAACTTGATAGTTCGTTTGACATCCTAGCCCTGATGATTCAAGAACGTCCTGATTTCAAGACACTCGATCCGTCTGACATACTTGAGAGGCTCAACACACATGAGTTCCAGCTTTCTGAGAAAAGAGATATATACGGTCCAAACTATGGGCAAACTCGTGCCTTGAAGGCAAAAGCCATTTCCTCATCTAAAGAAGAATCTGATAGCAGTTCTGATGATCCTGAAGACATTGGAAGGGAACTTGCAATGCTAGTGAAGAAGTTCCAAAAATTCACCAAGAAGAAAGGCTTCAGAAAATCTTCACGATCAAGCTCAAGGAATGATGAAGCTTCTGCTCATGACTACAAGAAGAAAACATGTCACAAGTGCAAGAAAACTGGACACTTCATCTCTGAGTGTCCACAGTGGGACAATGAGAACAGAAGGAAGAAGAAGAGCAAGGAATATGATTCTGACGACAAGAAGAAGAAGAAATACTCAAAGTCTTCTTCCAAGTCTTCCTCAAAGTCTTCATCACACAAGAAGAGCTCATCTGGCAAGGCACGTGCATTTGTTGGCAAGGAAATGGATTCAGAGGAGGAGTCCGCTTCTGAGGAGGCAGAGGTGGAATCTGAGGAGGAGTCTGATTCTGGCATTGCGAGTCTGGCTACAGCATACGTCGCCAAG
Organism: Triticum urartu; assembly: GCF_003073215.2. NCBI lineage: Eukaryota > Viridiplantae > Streptophyta > Magnoliopsida > Poales > Poaceae > Triticum > Triticum urartu. The sequence continues at coordinate 271,166,645 of NC_053028.1, forward strand.
TCCATCTTCAACACTGAAGACAATGACTTCATCACTGACACTGATGCAAATGACAAGAACGACTCCACTCCTACCTACTGCTTCATGGCACGCGGTGCCAAGGTAAACACACGCACTACTCGCTATCAAACATCTAGTGACGATAACTCTGACTGTGATTCAAAACCCAGCTACAAAACACTTGCTAAAATTGCAACTGAACAACAGAAAGCTATGGCACATATTCAAAAACTGTTAGACAGAAGCGATGATCTGTTGGGTGCAGAAATGACTCGATCTGAATCCTTAATTGAAGACATAAAAATCTTCACGTTAAGTATCAGGAACTTGAAGATCGTCTTGATACTCTCTCAACAACTCATGAAAAGCTTTCCTATGATTATCTTCAAAGGAAGTAAGAACTTGAGAAATTGAGAGCGGCTCATGAAGATCTTCAAAAGGAAAATGAATCACTTCGCGCCGAACAGATCAGTTCCGCTCAGGAAGGATTTGAACCACCATGTCTTAAATGCATTGAGCGTGATAATGCTACTTCTGTTGCCGAATGTTCCACTGCTACTGCTGTTGCAATATCTTCAACTGTTGATGTGGTAACTAACCCCTCTGCTGAGGATACCACTGCTATTGCTGATGAGAATGCTAGGTTGAAGACATTGCTTGAAACAGGGATGTACAAAAGTCTTAAAGGACATCAGACATTATGTGATGTCCTCAAGAAGCAAATTCTGAACCGAAACCCTAGGAAAGAGGGTGTTGGGTTCGTAAGGAAAATAAATGCAGATGGCTCTTACTGGAAACCTGAGCAGTACCCCAAAACCACATGGGTTGCTGCAAAGGAACCTTCAGCAGATCCATCCAATTTATCTGGCTTCACATGTGCTAACCCCATTATTATTGATGAATCCTTTGATGCAAACTATAAACTGTTTAAGAATCAGAATGGTGAAGTGTTTGCCAGGTACATTGGTACTAACTGAAGGAATGGACCGCCTATGAAGAAGATCTGGGTTCCGAAAAAGTGTCTGGAAAATCTTCCCGTGAATGTCTTCATGACACCTCACTTGAAGAAGACAAAACTCAGACCAAAGACTTCATACGGTCCAAAGGCTTCATACAAATAGAGGACTCACCTGAGTCACACTAACGCAAATGTTTTGCAGGGAAACCATACTCAGGCATATGAATATGAGAGCGGTTCATCGAACCATCATGTTCATATGACCAAAAATTATTCTGCTTATTCCTATGAGTATTATTGTCCACCTGCAAGACTGTTTGCTAAGGCTTCAAAGCCAAAATTCTCAGATGCTGCACTTAGACTTATTGCTTCTAAGCCACCCTTGAAGATGTGGGTGGTTAAGAAAGCTTAACTCTCTTTTGCAGGGAAAGGTCTCCAGCAGAAAAACAAAATCTTCTGACGCTATTGCTGGGGACCTTAAAAATCTTGTAGGGCGCAAGATAAAATGCCCGAATGGCATCATTATGTACTTCGTTCCTGAATCGCATGCTACTCTCCCTATTAGTCCTAATCTGGATCTAAGTTTTCATAACCCACTGGTTCGTCAAATGTTTTTGCTTCACAATTCTCTTCGTGAAGCCTATCCCCCTAACTGCACTGTAGGGTACGACACCAGCGTCTTCAAAGTCTTCAGAATGGATTATTGACAGTGGGTGTACAAATCACATGACTGGCAAAATAAGCCTTCTTATGGACTCAACCTTACGTCCATCCGACAAGAGCCACATCACATTTGCTGACACTGGTAAAAGTAAGGTATTGGGTCTAGGTAGAGATGCAATCTCAAAGGATCAACACATGGATAAAGTCATGCTTGTTGAATCCCTTGGCTTCAACTTAATGTCTGTCTCAATGCTTTGCGATTTGAACATGATCGTAATGTTTGGAAAATATCGTTGCCTAGTACTAATGGAATCTGACAAGTCTCTAGTGTTTGAAGGGTATCGAAAAGATGATCTGTACATGGTAGATTTCTCAGCAGGGCCACAACTTGCAGTATGTCTTCTTGCAAAAGCTTCAGAATGCTGGCTTTGGTATCGGAGGCTTGGGCATGCTGGCATGAGGAACCTCCACACCCTTGCGAAGAAGAAGCATGTCATAGGCATCGAGGGCGTCAAGTTCAAGAAAGATCACTTATGCGGTGCCTGTGAAGCAGGGAAGATGACAAGGGCAAATCATCCTTCGAAGACAATCATGACTACTACTCAACCCTTCGAACTGCTCCACAGGGATCTTTTCGGCCCCACTCACTACTCAACTTTTACTACTACTGCTTGCCTCTATGGCTTCGTCATTGTTGATGATTACTCTAGATATACTTGGGTGCACATAATCCTTTACAAGACTGAAGTGCAGGATGTCTTCAGACACTTCGCCAATCGTGCTATGAACAATTTTGGCGCCAAGATAAAACACATCAGAAGTGACAATGACACTGAATTCAAGAACACTGGCCTTGATACATATCTTGACACCTTGGGCATCACACATGAATTCTCAGCTCCGTACACGCCACAGCAGAATGGCGTCGTCGAACGCAAGAACAGAACACTCATTGAGATGGCCAGAACAATGCTAGATGAATACAAGACTCCAAGAAAATTCTGGACTGAAGCCATTGACACTGCATGCCATACAATCAATCGTGCTTATCTTCACAAGCTTCTGAACAAGACATCTTATGAACTCCTAACTGGCAAGAAGCCAAATGTCAGTTACTTCAGAGTATTTGGCGCAAGGTGCTGGATCAAGGACCCACACCACACCTCAAAGTTTGCACCAAAAGCACATGAGGGCTTTATGCTTGGATATGGAAAGGATTCGCACTCCTACAGAGTCTTCAATCTCTTTCATTACAAAGTGGTTGAAATAGTGGATGTGCGGTTCGATGAGACAAATGGTTCACAAAGAGAGCAACTGCCAAATGTGCTAGATGAGATTCCAGCTAGTGAATCAATCAAGCTAATGGGAACTGGAGAGATTATACCTTCTGAAGCTCATCCTGAAGAAGAACTTATCATCTCAGCACCTGATCAACATGAAGACAATGCTCAGCCTGAAGACATTCCTCCCAACAACAACACAGATCAGCAAGAGCAAAGTCTTCGCCCTGTACATCCTCGTGTTGCCAATGAAGTGCAGATTGACAGAATAATTGACAGCATCAATGCACCTAGTCCACTCACTCGTTCAAGGGCAACTCAGCTAGCAAATTTCTGTGGGAACTTCGCATTCGTCTCAATATCAGAACCCAAGAAAGTTGAAGAAGCCTTCATGGAACCTGAATGGATTCAAGCTATGCAAGAAGAGCTTCAACAGTTTGAGCTGAATAATGTATGGGAACTGGTTAAGCGTCCTGATCCACGGAAGCACAACATAATAGGCACCAAATGGATATGCCGCAACAAACAAGATGAGCATGGTCAATTTGTCAGAAACAAAGCTCGTCTCGTTGCTCAAGGATATACTCAAGTGGAAGGCATTGACTTCGATGAAACATTTGCTCCCGTGGCTAGGCTTGAAGCCATACGCATTCTGCTGGCCTATGCAAATCATCATAACATACTTCTATATCAAATGGATGTGAAAAGTGCCTTTCTCAATGGCAAGATTGAAGAATAAGTGTATGTTGCACAACCGCCTGGCTTTGAAAACCCAAAACATCCTGACATGGTATACAAGCTCAACAAGGCACGGTATGGCCTCAAACAAGCCCCTAGGGCCTGGTATGACACACTCAAATACTTCCTGAAGAGCAAAGGCTTCATACCTGGTTCCCTGGATCCCACTCTTTTCACGAAGACATATGATGGTGAACTGTTTGTATGCCAAATATATGTGGATGACATTATCTTCGGCTGCACCAATCAGAAGTACAGTGAAGAGTTTGGATATATGATGCAAGAGCAATATCAGATGTCCATGATGGGGGAGCTGAAGTTCTTCCTTGGTTTTCAAATACGACAACAACGCAATGGCATCTTCATATCTCAAGAGAAGTATCTCAAAGATTGCCTGAAGAAGTTCGGTATGCAAGACTGCAAAGGCTTCACAACACCAATGCCAGCCAAACATCATCTAGGTCCTGACGACAATGGTAAAAAGTTCGATCAAAAGGTATACCGCTCCATGATTGGTTCTTTGCTTTATTTATGTGCATCTAGGCCAGATATTATGCTTAGTGTTTGCATGTGTGCTCGATTTCAAGCGGCACCAAAGGAGTCGCATCACTTAGCTGTGAAGCGAATTCTTCGATATTTGGCTCACACCCCAACTCTAGGATTATGGTATCCAAAGGGCTCAGAGTTTGATTTGGTTGGATTTTCGGATGCTGATTATGCTGGTGACAAAGTTGATCGCAAGTCTACATGAGGCACATGTCACTTTCTGGGACGATCACTTGTATGTTGGTCTTCAAAGAAGCAGAACTGTGTATCTCTCTCCACTGCTGAATCTGAATACATTGCTGCTGGATCTTGCTGCGCTCAGCTTCTGTGGATGAAGCAAACACTCAAGGATTATGGAATTCATCTGAAGCAAGTACCACTTTACTGTGACAACGAAAGTGCCATCAAGATTGCCAACAACCCAGTTCAGCACTCGAAGACAAAGCACATTGAAATTCGTCATCAGTTTCTCAGGGATCATGTTGTGAAGGAAGACATTGATATCATACACGTCAACACTGAAGAACAATTGGCAGATATCTTCACCAAGCCCTTGGATGAGAAGAGATTTTGCAAGTTACGGTGTGAGCTAAATATCCTGGAATCCTCAAATATCCTGTGATCAGGCACACATCCTAACACTTATGCATATGATGACTTAGATGTGCAACGCACAAAGTAAAGTATATCTTCAATCAATGAAGACATACATTCTAAGTGTGAATACATTAATGTGGAATTTGACTTCGGAGCGCCACGATAATTGTGCGCCGTGTCTGGGTCTAATACTTCCTATACGGTGGGTAACGCCACCACCAAACGTTCTATTTTGAAGTGTTTCACTCATGGCGTTACCTTGCAATATCTTCACATTTGGTTTGGCTTCGAACTCAACATGTCTTCATGATTATCTTCACTACGTTGATTATATAGATGTATACATACTAGTGTTCTGTCCTCTACAGCATTCACTTATAGCTATGTCTTCTTGGTTGAATCTTTTGAACTAAGTGAATGTGATCGGACCCTAATCTCTCTATGCTTTCTATCTCAAATTCTATCTCTCCAAGTCATATGCATTCTATTGAAACTGTCGAATGTTTTCACCGCGTCCTTGTCAGCAGAAGATATAGAGACAACCATAAAGTCCGTTTTCAATGCTCATTCCTCCACATAAAATCCGGAGAAGCAGGAACGACCGCCCGACAATCCAGGCGTGCGTGGGACGTAGAACAAACCCCAAACTTCCGCAAATAGGCCATGCGTTCCTCAGATGCGAATCGCCAGGGGCACCTGTGTAATAGCACAGTGCTGCCCCTGTGCCTATAAATTCACACTTACCGCGGTCATTATCTCCTTCTTCCACCCTCGCACGAACCCTAGCGCCACCGCTAGCTCTCGACGACGCCGGTGACGAAGCGCTTCGCTGCCGCAACCTCTCCGACGCCGTCCTCACGCCGACCGCGGACATCGTTCTCTCCGCCGTCGCCGTAGGTGTCTTCCGTCGCCAAGTTAGGGCACGGAGGATTGAACTGCTTGGCATCATCTCCCACTTCCGTCTAGCAGTTCCAAGTGTGGTAAATAAAACTTCTTTTTACAGCCCCTTTTGATCTCATGGTTCTGTCACTTTCTACCATAAGAAGTTTATCTTCACACAAGTTAGATCTCTCAATCTGCATCTCATAACATGCCTAGTATATTCACTTGTGCTTCATGAAGTAGTTAGATTCCTCACTTGTACTGATCTGTGGGTTCGTACAAATCTGGAACCAACTTCTTATCTATGAGTGAATGTCTTCGCACGATGAGGTCAATGTCTTCTAAACTGATTAATCTTCAAAACCTTCTGAGAATGCATATGACCTCTTCCCCTTCCCTCGCACCTTAATGCTGTCACAGGTACATGTCCGTGGGAGAATCCTTCGGTTCTCATAGTCTACATTCATTTGCAGAATTCCTACAACATCACATAAATTCTCCTGAAGCCAGTTCCTGTTGGTCCAGCAAAAGAAAGCCTTTGAAGCCTTTGAAAGTTTTGAAGCCTTTCAAGTTAAAGTTTATGGCTTCAGAAGCAGCAGCAAGGAAGGGGGGGCAGACAGCGACGTGAAGGAACTTCCAAAGATCTGCCTGAAGACCTGGCAGAAATGTATAAAACAGATCCTGAAGAGAATTATGGGCAGCGCAAGACCCGAATCCAATGGATTTGACGCTATTGGGCTGAACAATGGTTCAAATACCGCTTCACAACCCAAGAGTATGCTGAGAAAAGTGCCATCAAAAGACCGTGGGGAGACATCTTATACAAAAACCTTGTACCCAGGTCCAGAGATGAAGCTATTTCCCAAAGCTTCTATCCATGCATGGTTCGTGGGCCACAGCCTGATGATGCACATCCGTCGTCACTACTCTGGTGTCGTGACGACAATCTATTCAAGCGCAACTTCCACTTTGCCCAACAATCAGCGAAGCAGAACAAGAAGAAGTTGGGGTTAGACTTCAACCCTGGTCCCTCAGCACCAAGGGCAGATGGCACACGCTACGCAGAACCCAATATCATCGGTCCGTATGCCAATCTTGAGGGCCTCATCACCCGCATCTTAGTCCAAGGGACTGCCGTGAATGACCCTCCAGCTGACTCTGAGTCTGATGAAGCTCCTGCTGTACAGAAGCCAAAGCAGTCGAAGAAGCCAAAAGCTTCAAAGCCAGCCCCTTCATAAAAAATCTCAAGGGCAAAGCCATTGGCAACTGCACCTCCTGAAGATAGTGTGCAGTCTGAAGACATATCCCGCGTCTCCAAGCCCCAGAAGGCCAAGGTGCCTCAGCCACACACCGGCAAAGAGCTCACAACTGCTGCCATTCTGCGCAGCGAAGCCATTGATCTGTCAAGTGATGAATATCTTGGAGATGACGCTCTAGAGCAGCTCATCAAGAGCAAAGAAGAAGCTGAAATCTTCAACAATTTGCCTCTCTTTGATGTCGCCATCATCAACAACTTCATCGACGAATGGTTTGCCACACCAAACATCAGCTTCGAAGATCTGCAGCTGCCTGTTGGCCTCAGCGTAGCCTTCCAAGGCGCAATTGCTTCAGAACTTGCCATTGCCCAGCGCATTGTTGAACTAAAGCAGAAAATTGATCATGAAAAGGCTCAGTTCAAGAAGAATATGGCCAAGCTCAGCGTGCAAGAAGTGAAGAGCTTCAAGACCATGTTGCATGAGCTCAAGGAAAATTTTCTGAAGAAGCATGCAGAAGCTCAGGGCTCACGTGAGCGGATGAAGTCTCTGGCTGAAAGATGTGTACAAGCCTACAATGAGGCTGAGAAGCGCAAGGCACTTGGGCGTCCTGGCATCGACCCCAAGATGGCCGCGAAGAAGAAGAAGAAGCCTGCTATGGCTGAACCAGAGGCACCTAGGCAAGAAGCAGTTCCAATTGTCTTCCCAACTGCAACGACTGGCTCAAAGCCAAAGAGCCGGTCAACAGCTTCAGAGCTCAAGAAGACAAGAACTGCTGAGGCTGAAGCCAGGAAGAGGAAAAGCTCTGAAGCCTCTCCTACTGCCCCCAGCAAGAAGAAGCGAAAGATCAAGAAATCTCGGGCTGCTCCCACAGAGCCCTTGATAGTTGAACCTATCTCTATGGTTCATCCCAACGCAGAACGACAACTGACAGTTCATGAGCCTGCTTCCACAAAGGCTCCTGAAGCTGAAGACATACCAGCAGCCGACCCCATTGCTGCTGAAGACATTGGTCATCAGGACAATGTACAAGATGATGCAGCCCTTCCTCAGTATGAACAAAGCAAGCTCATCAGCATTGGTCGTCCTCTGACACCAATTGCACAAGATGCGTCATGGGCGGATTGCCCTCAAGAGGAAGAAGACAATGAGGCCCAGCCCACTCCAACCCCACAGGCGCTGTCTGCATTCCGCAGGTTTCGCAAAGGTCCAAGGCCTCAACTCTATGCTGAAGACATTCCGGCTGCATCAGCCGCAGAAGACGCACCACAAGAGCCTACTCCTATGCTCCACCAAGAAGCAGTTCTCCAGGAGAACGTGCTTGTGACTGACCCTCCAGCTAGTCAAGCGGAGGCTGAAAATGTTGAGGCTGCCACCACCAACACTGAAGCCAATGTGGAGCCCTCCCCACCAAAAGCTTCAGCAGACAGCGAAGCTACTGATCCAGACACTTCTGTTCCTGAGTCTGTTGCAGGTCCTCAATTTGATTACCATGTTGAGCACAGGCCTCATGTCCAGAAGCCAGTCCCAAGGCTGCCAAGGTTCCCAGGTCCTGCATCAGCACCTGGCTCCTTTGACATCAATAGCTTCAAGGCAGACAATACGTTCTTCAACAGCTCCAAGAACCCCTATTCAAGGGAAAGGATTTCATCAGATAGGTTCTGGAGCTATCCTCAGCGCAGCTACTATTCATGCATCCTATACAACCAAGGTCGCATCTTCCCGCACAAACGCCTTGATGTTGAAGCCATTGCTGGTCTGCCTTGCTTAGAGGAAGCGCTGGATTGCTTCAAGCAAGTGGGTCTGCTGCAGTTTATAACTGATGAAGAGCACTGGAATGAAGCGCTTCTGTTGCAATTCTATGCCACCCTACACATCAAAGGATACAACAGAGATCCGAAGACTTGGGCCCTGGAGTGGATGACCGGCAATGTCCATCACGAAGCCAATGCATTTGATATCATTGAGCTCACCGGCCTGCCCACTCCTGGCGAACTCTTCGAGGAAGGCTGTCCACTACACACTGAAGCTCTTGAGAGCATATTCCAGAGGCCTGAACCAAATATGAGTCAGATGCTCTCTATGATGAAGCCATTGCCCCACGATGCTCCTTATCCAACAGAGTTCTTCGTTGAAGACTTTGAGTACCTGCCCAGAACCATCTATCACATTATCCGGCGGACTCTCTGGCCTATTAAAGGGCACTCTCCAAATGCCAAGATCGAGGGTGCAATGAAGACTCTGATATTCTGTATCCTTCATGGCAAATGCTTCAACGCACAGGATTTCTTCATACGCCAACTCGCTGCATCAGGCTCAGATCTGTTTGGTTTAAAGTTCTATGCTCCTTGGGTAATGAGACTGATCAAGCTTCACTCTGCGATCTCATATCAGCCCTCAGCCCGCAACCATCGGATCTTCTTGCCAGATGTGGATACCTCTGCTGAAGCTATATATCCTAAGCCTGCCAAGCAACCTTTGAGTCTTTAGAATGCAGAACACCAGAGCTTCACTCAAAACGATGAAGGTGTTGAAGCCATCTCCAGGGTGTATCCTTTGGCTGGCACTACACGTGCGCCACACCCTGCTTCAACTGAAGCCACTGATAGTGCAACTGCTTCCAGACCCAAGAAGCACGCTCGTGTTCTCAATAACCGAGAGCTTCTTGTGGCCCTTCATCAAAAACAAGATAGGCATCATGACTGGCTAAAGCGTCAGATGAAAAGCCTCTTGGTGGATGTTAACCGTCTTCGAAATCTTGCCACCAAGAATGCTTTCGTCACTCATGAAACTTGTCGTCGTACATGGAAAGGGCTATCAATGATGTGTACTGAAGCTGAACTTGAAGAGGATGGCTTCACTGAGCGATTCAAGTTTGACACCACACCTCCTAGAAGGGCTGTGATGCGCAACACACCATCACTTGAAGACTCTGAGTTTTCTTCATCTGCTGCCACAGTCACTGCCAGAATCATTGATGAAGAAGACGATGCTACATCACCGCCACCTGCTTCAGCACCTCCAAGCTCTTCTGCACTGCCAAACACCTCCAACGACCCTGTTGCTCCTGGGCACGAGCAGACACTCTATGTCTTCAAACCTTTTTGGTCCTTGCTGACAAAAGGGGGAGAAGCATATGGGTTGATAGTCTTCAAGCGGGTCCATATGGGCGGGTGCTTTATGTTTTGCTATATTTTGCTTCGTGCTTACAACTCTCGTTTTTGCTTCATTTGGATCTTTGAGTTGTAACACTAAAACTCGATGGTCGTCTGCTACTTGTTTGTCACCCTGTTTGCGAAGATAAATTCCGCATGTGCGACGATAAATTCCGCACTTATCTCATTCTGCAGACGTCCATTTTCCATTATGCATGTCATTATCTTCATATACTTTCACATGCATAGTGGATTGTCATCATAAGCTGAATTGGATCTCCACAAGTACAACCTATATGCACATCTTCAGGGGGAGCCCTTGAAACTTATGAAGACAATTCCTTATCCTTTACAATTTCACAGACTATATTCCCCGTTGAAAACTTCAACTAGTTTGTCATCAATCACCAAAAAGGGGGAGATTGTAAGTGCATCTAGTGCCACCCCTAGTTGGTTTTGGAGTATTGACGACAAACCTAGTTGAGGGACTAATGTGTTTGTGAGAATTGCAGGATAACACAGGTAGAAGTACCTCATTGATTCAGTTTTACTACCAGAGATGACCCCTAAAAATGTATGAAGACATTGAAGCCAAAGGTGGTATATGAAGATATTCACATTGAAGACTATGACAAAAGAAGACACGTTATGAAGCCTATGGAGCTCGAAGACTTAGATCTTTCGTAGTTCTTTTTCTTTTGTGTTGAGTCATAGGAACCACCGTACTGTTAAGTGGGGTCCAGGAGAACCAGTCAGAATGACTGAAGTGATGCCTAAACCAAAAACCTATGTCTTCGAGTGAAGACAATGAGAGCGAATCTTGTCCAGAGCCGGACAAGTCAGCTTTGCTTGTAGCCCAAGTAAAGTTGCCATGAGAGTTTGAAATCTGACCATTGAGACACGTGTCAGTTCCTTAGTGATCCACGGTCATTTCAGACAAATCAGGTCGGGTTGCCAAGTGGCTATAAATAGCCCACCCCCTACAACCATAAACGGTTGGCTACTCAGATTTTAGTGCACGGCTTTTGTCGTTTGAGAGCAACCCACCTCGAAGCCTTTGAGAGAAAATTCCTAGCGAGGAGAAAAGCCCTAACCACCCAGAGCCAGAGAACATTGGGCATCACTTAAGTCTTCTTGTCTGTGTGATCTGAAGACTTATTACACTTGCGGACTGTGAATCCTCCAGACGGTTAGGCGTCGCGTTCAGAGCATCCAAGAGACATTGTGGATTGCCAGTGAACAAAGTCTGTGAAGGTTTGGGAGTCTAACTTGAAGACTTACCAGAGTGATTGGGCGAGGACTATGTGACCTTAGCTCAAGGAGAATACGGTGAGGACTTGGTGTCCTGAGCTGAGTGTTCAGGACTGGGTGTCCGGGACTGTGTGTCCTAAGGTTTATATACCTAGCCGCTCCAACCAGACGTACAGTTGTCACAGCAACTGGAACTGGTCCAACACATCATTGTCTTCAACGAGTCACCGGTTTCATCTTCACTTCCTTTTTCTTACTGTTACTCATTGTGAAGCCATTGCATGCTTGCTCTATCTTTTGTCTTCACAACGTGAATGTATGATCTGTTTGGCTTCATAACTTCTTCCTACCTGATACTTATTACACTGCAGCTGTTTGTCTTTGTGCTTTCACTCTATTGAATACTTGACCATGGCTTGCCTAGTGTAATCTAACTTCCGCTGCATAGTAATAGGCAAAATCTTCGCTGTTTGTCTTCATAACTCCCACGTTTTGAAGACTTTGATAAAAATCGCCTATTCACCCCCCTCTAGTCGATATAACACACTTTCACTAAGGGACCAGGGTTGAAGTCTAACCCAAATTTCTTCTTGTTCTGCTTCGCTGAGTTTTGAGCAAACTGGAAGTTGCGCTTGAACAGATTATCGTCACGACACCAGAGTAGTGACGACGGATGTGCATCATCAGGCTGTGGTGCACGGACCATGCATGGATAGAAGCTTTGGGCAATAGCCTCATCTCTGGACCTGGGTAGAAGGTTCTTGTATAAGATGTCTCCCCACGGTCTTTTGATGGCACTTTTCTCAGCATACTCTTGGGTTGTGAAGCGGTATTTGAACCATTGTTCTGCCCAATAGCGTCGAATCCATTGGATTCGGGTCTTGCGCTGACTATAATCTTCTTCAAGATCTGTCTTATACATTTCTGCGAGTTCATCAGGCAGATCTCTGGATGTTCCGCCATGACGTTGTCTGCCCCCTTCCTTGCTGCTTTCTCTGAAGCCATAAACTTTAACTTGAAAGGCTTCAAGACGTTCAGAGGCTTCAAAGGCTTTCTCTTGCTGGACCAACAGGAACTGGCTTCAGGAGAATTTATGTGATGCTGTAAGAATTCACACTGAGAACTGCTAGACGGAGTGGGAGATGAGGCCGAGCAGTTCACTCTTCCGTGCCCTAACTTGGCGACGGAGGACACCTACGGCGACGGCGGAGAGGACGATGTCCGCGGTCGGTGTGAAGACAGCGTCGGAGAGGTTGCGGCAGTGAAGCGCTTCGTCGCCGGCGTCGTCGAGAGCTAGCGGTGGCGCTAGGGTTCGTGCGAGGGTGGAAGAAGAGATAATTACCGCTGTAAGTGTGTATTTATAGGCACAGGGGCGGCACTGTGCTATTACACAGGTGCCCCTGGCGATTCGCATCTGAGGAACACGTGGCCAGTATGAGGAATTTTGGGGTTTGTTCCACGTCCCACGCATGCCTGGATTGTCGGGTGGTCGTTCCTACTTCTTCGGATTTCATGTGGAGGAATGAGCATTGAAAACGGACTTAATGATTGTCTCTGTATCTTCTGCTGACAAGGACGCAGAGAAGACATTCGACAGTTTCAATAGAATGCATATGACTTGGAGAGATAGAGTTTGAGATAGAAAGCATAGAGAGGTTGGGGTCCGATCACATTCACTTAGTTCAAAAGATTCAACACGAAGACATAGCTATAAGTGAATGCTGTAGAGGACAGAACACTAGCATATATATATATATATATATATCTATAATCAACATAGTGAAGATAATCATGAAAATATGTTGAGATCGAAGCCAAACCAAATGTGAAGACATTGCAAGGTACCGCCATGAGTGAAACACTTCAAAATAGAACGTTTGGTGTTGGCGTTACCCACCGTATAGGAAGTATTAGACCCAGACACGGCGCACAATTATCGTGGCGCTCCGAAGTCAAATTCCACATTAATGTATTCACACTTAGAATGTATATCTTCATTGATTGAAGATATACTTCACTTCGTGTGTTGCACATCTAAGTCATCAATATGCATACGGGTTAGGATGTGTGCCTGATCACAAGACATTTGTGGATTCCAGGATATTTAGCTCACATCGTAACTTGCAAAACCTCTTCTCATCCAAGGGCTTGGTGAAGATATCTGCCAATTGCTCTTCAGTGTTGACGTGTATGATATCAATGTCTTCCTTCACAACATGATCTCTGAGAAAGTGATGACGAATTTCAATGTGCTTTGTCTTCGAGTGCTGAACTGGGTTGTTAGCAATCTTGATGGCGCTTTCGTTGTCGCAGTAAAGTGGCGCTTGCTTCAGATGAATGCTGTAGTCCTTGAGTGTTTGCTTCATCCACAGAAGCTGAGCGCAGCAAGATCCAGCAGCAATGTATTCAGATTCAGCAGTGGAGAGAGATACACAGTTCTGCTTCTTTGAAGACCAACATACAAGTGATCGTCCCAGAAAGTGACATGTGCCTGATGTAGACTTGCAATCAACTTTGTCACCAGCATAATCAGCATCCGAGAATCCAACCAGATCAAACTCTGAGCCCTTTGGATACCATAATCCTAGAGTTGGGGTGTGAGCCAAATATCGAAGAATTCGCTTCACAGCTAAGTGATGCGACTCCTTTGGTGCCGCTTGAAATCGAGCACACATGCAAACACTAAGCATAATATCTGGCCTAGATGCACATAGATAAAGTAATGAACCAATCATGGAGCGGTATACCTTTTGATCGAACTCTTTACCATTGTCGTCAGGACCCAGATGATGTTTGGCTGGCATTGGTGTTGTGAAGCCTTTGCAGTCTTGCATACCGAACTTCTTCAGGCAATCTTTGAGATACTTGTCTTGAGATATGAAGATGCCATTGCGTTGTTGTCGTATTTGAAGACCAAGGAAGAACTTCAACTCCCCCATCATGGACATCTGATATTGCTCTTGCATCATATATCCAAACTCTTCACTGTACTTCTGATTGGTGCAGCCGAAGATAATGTCATCCACATATATTTGGCACACAAACAGTTCACCATCATATGTCTTCGTGAAAAGAGTGGGATCTAGGGAGCCAGGTATGAAGCCTTTGCTCTTCAGGAAGTATTTGAGTGTGTCATACCAGGCCCTAGGGGCTTGTTTGAGGCCATACAGTGCCTTGTTGAGCTTGTATACCATGTCAGGATGTTTTGGATTTTCAAAGCCAGGCGGTTGTGCAACATACACTTCTTCTTCAATTTTGCCATTGAGAAAGGCACTCTTCACATCCATTTGATATAGAAGTATGTTATGATGATTTGCATAGGCCAGCAGTATGCAAATGGCTTCAAGTCTGGCCACAGGAGCAAATGTTTCATCGAAGTCAATGCCTTCCACTTGAGTATATCCTTGAGCAACGAGACGAGCTTTGTTTCTGACAACCTGACCATGCTCATCTTGCTTGTTGTGGTATATCCATTTGGTGCCTATTATATTGTGCTTCCGTGGATCAGGACGCTTAACCAGTTCCCATACATTATTCAACTCAAACTGTTGAAGCTCTTCTTGCATAGCTTGAATCCATTCAGGTTCCATGAAGGCTTCTTCAACTTTCTTGGGTTCTGATATTGAGACGAATGCGAAGTGCCCAGAGAAATTTGCTAGCTGAGTTGCCCTTGAACGAGTGAGTGGACCAGGTGCATTGATGCTATCAATTATTCTTTCAATCTGCACTTCATTGGCAACGCGAGGATGTACAGGACGAAGATTTTGCTCTTGCTGATCATTGTCATCGTTAGAGGGATTGTCTTCAGGCTGAGCATTGTCTTCAGGTTGATCAGCGGAGATGATAAGTTCCTCTTCAGGCTGAGCTTCAGACGGTATGATTTCTCCAGTTCCCATAAGTTTGATTGATTCACTGGATGGAACTTCATCTAGCACATTTGGCAGGTGCTCTCTTTGTGAGCCGTTCGTCTCATCAAACCGCACATCCACTGTTTCAACCACTTTATAGTGAAAAAGGTTGAAGACTCTGTAGGAGTGCGAATCCTTTCCATATCCAAGCATAAAACCCTCATGTGCTTTTGGTGCAAATTTTGAAGTGTGATGTGGATCCTTGATCCAGCACCTGGCGCCAAATACTCTGAAGTAACTGACATTTGGCTTCTTGCCAGTAAGGAGCTCATAAGATGTCTTGTTCAGAAGCTTGTGAAGATAAACGGTTGATTGTATGGCATGCAGTATCAATGGCTTCAGGCCAGAATTTCCTTGGAGTCTTGTATTCATCAAGCATCGTTCGGGCCATCTCAATGAGTGTTCTGTTCTTGCGTTCGACGACGCCATTCTGCTGTGGCGTGTACGGAGCTGAGAATTCATGTGTGATGCCCAAAGTATCAAGATATGTATCAAGGCCAGTGTTCTTGAATTCAGTGCCATTGTCACTTCTGATGTGCTTTATCTTGGCGCCATAGTTGTTCATTGCTCGATTGGCGAAGCGTCTGAAGACATCCTGCACTTCAGTCTTGTAGAGGATTATATGCACCCAAGTATATCTAGAATAATCATCAACAATGACAAAGCCATAGAGACAAGCAGTAGTAGTAAGAGTTGAGTAATGAGTGGGACCGAAAAGATCCATGTGGAGCAGTTCGAAGGGTCGAGTCGTTGTCATGATTGTCTTCGAGGGATGCTTGGCCCTCGTCATCTTCTGCTTCACAGGCACCGCATAAGTGATCTTTCTTGAACTTGACGCCCTCGATGCCTATGACATGCTTCTTCTTTGCAAGGGTGTGGAGGTTCCTCATGCCAGCATGCCCTAGCCTCCAATGCCAGAGCCAGCATTCTGAAGCTTTTGCTAGAAGACATACGGCAAGCTGTGGTCCTGCTGAGAAATCTACCACGTACAAATCATCTTTCCGATACCCTTCAAACACTAGAGACTTGTCAGATTCCATTAGAACAAGGCAACGATATTTTCCAAACATCACAATCATGTTTAAATCGCAAAGCATTGAGACAGACATTAAGTTGAAGCCAAGGGATTCAACAAGCATGACTTTATCCATGTGTTGATCCTTTGAGATTGCAACTCTACCTAGACCCAATACCTTACTTTTACCAGTGTCAGCAAATGTGATGTGACTTTTGTCAGATGGACGTAAGGTTGAGTCCATAAGAAGGCTTCTGCCAGTCATGTGATTTACACCCACTATCAATAATCCATTCTGAAGCCGCTGGTGTCGTACCCTACAGTGCAGTTAGGGGGATAGGCTTCACGAAATAATGTGAAGCAAAAACATTTGACGAACCAGTGGGTTATGAAAGCTTAGAAGAGTTGGACTGATAGGCGAGTAGCAAGCGATTCAGGAACAAAGTACATAGTAAGACCATTTGGGCATTTGATCTTGCGCCCTACAAGATGTTTAAGGTCCCCAGCAATAGCGTCAGACGATTTTGGTTTTCTGCTGGAGACCTTTCCCTGCAAAAGAGAGTTAAGCTTTCTTAGCCACCCACATCTTCAAGGGTGGCTTGAAGCAATGAGTCTAAGTGCAGCATCTGAGAACTTTGGCTTTGGAGCCCTAGCAAAAGTCTTGCAGGCAATAGTACTCATAAGAATAAGCAGAATAGTTCTTGGTCTTATGAACATGGCGGTTTGATGAACACGCTCATATTCATAGGCCTGAGTATTTCCCTGCAAAACATTTGCGTTAGTGCGACTCAGGTGAGTCCTCTGTCTGTATGAAGCCTTTGGACCATATGAAGCCTGTGGTCTGGGGTTTGTCTTCTTCACTGTGGTGTCATGATGACATTCACAGGAAGATTCTCCAAACACCTTTTCGGCACCCAGATCTTCTTCATAGGCGGTCCATTCCTGCAGTTAGTACCAATATACCTGGCAAACACTTCACCATTCTGATTCTTAAACAGTTTATAGTTTGCATCAAAGGATTCATCAATAACAATGGGATTAGCACAAGTGAAGCCAGATAGGGTGGATGGATCCACTGAAGGTTCCTTGCAGCAACCCATGTGGTTTTGGGGTACTGCTCAGGTTTCCAGTAAGAGCCATCAGCATTCATTTTCCTTTCAAACCCAACACCCTCTTTCCTAGGGTTTCGGTTCAGGATCTGCCTTTTGAGGACATAACATAGTGTTTGATGCCCTTTGAGACTTTTCTACATCCTTGTTTCAAGTAGTGTCTTCAACCTAGCATTCTCATCAGCAATGGCAGTGGTATCCTCAGCATAGGGGTTAGTTACCACATCAATAGGTGAAGATATTGCAACAGTAGCAGCAGTAGAACATTCAGCAACAGAAGTAGCGTTATCACACTCAATGCATTTAAGACATGGTGGTTCAAATCCTTCCTGAGCTGAACTGATCTGTTTGGCGCGAAGTGACTCGTTTTCCTTTTGAAGATCTTCATGAGCCGCTCTCAATTTCTCAAGGTCTTGCTTCCTTTGAAGATAATCGTAGGATAGCCTTTCATGAGTTGTTGAGAGCGTTTCATGACGACTTTCAAGTTCCTCATACTTAACGTGAAGATTTTTTATGTCTTCAATTAAGGATTGAGATCGAGTCATTTCGGCGTCTAACAGATCATCGCTTTTGTCTAACAATTTTTGAATGTGTTCCATAGCTTTCTGTTGTTCAGTTGCAATTTTAGCAAGTGTTTTGTAGCTAGGTTTGGAATCACAATCAGATTCATCATCATTGGATGTTTGATAGTGAGTAGTGCGTGTGTTTACCTTGGCACCACGTGACATGAAGCAGTAGGAAGGAGCGGAGTAGTCCTTGTCATTTCAATCGGTGTCGGTGATGAAGTCATTGTCTTCAGTGTTGAAGATGGACTTGGCAACGTATGCTGTAGCCAGACTCACAATGCCAGAATCGGACTCCTCCTCAGACTCCACCTCTGCCTCCTCAGAAGAAGACTCCTCCTCAGAATCCATTTCCTTGCCAACAAACGCACGTGCCTTGCCAGATGAGCTCTTCTTGTGTGATGAAGACTTTTAGGAAGACATGGAAGAAGACTTTGAGTATTTCTTCTTCTTCTTGTCGTCAGAGTCATACTCCTTGCTCTTCTTCTTCTTGTTGTTCTCATTGTCGCACTGTGGACACTCAGAGATGCAGTGGCCAGGCTTCTTGCACTTGTGACATGTTCTCTTCTTGTAGTCATGAGCAGAAGCTTCATCATTCCTTGAGCTTGATTGTGAAGACTTTCTGAACCCTTTCTTCTTGGTGAATTTTTGGAACTTCTTCACAAGCATAGCCAGCTCCTTCCAAATGTCTTCAGGATCATCAGAACTGCTGTTAGATTCTTCTTCGGATGAGGAGACAGCTTTTGCCTTCAAGGCACGAGTTCGCCCATAGTTGGGCCCGTAGATGTTTCTTTTCTCAGAAAGCTGAAACTCGTGTGTGTTGAGCCTCTCGAGTATGTCAGACGGATCAAGTGTCTTGAAATCAGGGCGTTCTTGAATCATCAGGGCTAGGGTGTCAAACGAACTGTCAAGTGATCTCAGGAGTGTCTTGACGACTTTATGCTTGGTGATCTCAGTGGCGCCAAGGGCTTGAAGCTCATTTGTGATGTTAGTGAGTCGATCAAACGTGAGCTGGACATTCTCATTGTCATTTCTCTTGAAGCGGTTGAAGAGGTTGCGAAGGACACTAATTCTCTGATCTCTCTGGGTGGAGCCGCCTTCGTTGACCTTGGAGAGCTAGTCCCAGACTAGCTTGGAATTATCCAATCCCCCCACCCGGCCATACTGTCCTTTGGTCAGATGACCACAGATGACATTCTTGGCAGTAGAGTCCAGTTGAACGACCTTCTTCACATCAGCAGCAGTGACGCCTTCTCCAGCCTTGGGAACGCCATTCTTGACGACATACCATAGGTCGACGTCAATGGCTTCAAGATGCATGCGCATCTTATTCTTCTAGTAGGGATATTCGGTTCCATCGAAGACGGGGCACACAGCGGAGACTTTAATTATCCCTGCAGTCGACATAGCTAAAACTCCAGGTGGCTAAACCGAATCACATAGAACAAGGGAGTACCTTGCTCTGATACCAATTGAAAGTGCTAGTGATCGACTAGAGGGGGGTGAATAGGCGATTTTTATGAAAGTCTTCTAAACAGGAAAGTTTTGAAGACAAATGATAGAAGTAAACCTATTACCACATAGCGGAAGGTAGACTACACTAGGCAAACCTTAGTCAGGTAATCAACAAAGTGAAAGCACAATGACTTATAGTAGCTAGGCAGTAAGTTTCAGGTAGGAAGATATTGTGAAGCCAATTAGAACAAGCAGTCACTCAGTGAAGACAAAAGATAATGCAGTCATGCAATGACTTCACAAGGACCAACAGTAAGTAAAGGAAGGGAAGGATGAAACCAGTGACTCGTTGAAGACAATGATTTGTTGGACCAGTTCCAGTTGCTGTGACAACTGTACGTCTGGTTAGGGCGGCTAGGTATTTAAACCTTTTTCCTTACGAACCCTACACCCTCTTTCCTAGGGTTTCGGTTCAGAATCTTCTTTTTCAGGACATCGCACAGCGTCTGATGCCCTTTAATACTTTTGTACATCCCTGTTTCAAGCAATGTCTTCAACCTAGCATTCTCATGAGCAATAGCGGTGGTATCCTCAGCAGAGGGGTTAGTTACCGCATCAACAGTTGAAGATATTGCAACAGCAGTAGCAGTAGAACATTCAGCAACAGAAGTAGCATTATCACGCTCAATGCATTTAAGACATGGTGGTTCAAATCCTTCCTGAGCGGGACTGATCTGTTTGGCACGAAGTGACTCGTTTTTAGTTTGAAGATCTTCATGAACCGCTCTCAATTTCTCAAGATCTTGCTTCCTTTGAAGATAATCATAGGAAAGCTTTTCATGAGTTGTTGAGAGAGTTTCATGACGACTTTCCAGTTCCTGATACTTAACATGAAGATTTTTTATGTCTTCAATTAAGGATTCAGATTGAGTCATTTCAGCACCTAACAGATCATCGCTTCTGTCTAACAGTTTTTGAATATGTTCCATAGTTTTCTGTTGTTCAGTTGCAATTTTAGCAAGTGTTTTGTAGCTAGGTTTTGAACCACAATCAGAGTCATCGTCACTAGATGTTTGATAGTGAGTAGTGCGTGTGTTTACCTTGGCACCGCGCGCCATGAAGCAGTAGGTAGAAGCGGAGTAGTCCTTGTCATTTGCATCGGTGTCGGTGATGAAGTCATTGCCTTCAGTGTTGAAGATGGACTTGGCAATGTATGCTGTAGCCAAACTTGCGACGCCTGAGTCGGATTCCTCCTCAGACTCCACCTCCGGCTCCTCAGAAGCAGACTCCTCCTCTGAATCCATTTCCTTGCCAACAAACGCACGTGCCTTGCCAGATGAGCTCTTCTTGTGTGATGAAGACTTTGAGGAAGACTTGGAAGAAGACTTTGAGTGTTTCTTCTTCTTCTTCT
This sequence comes from Triticum urartu, assembly GCF_003073215.2. Classification (NCBI taxonomy): domain Eukaryota; kingdom Viridiplantae; phylum Streptophyta; class Magnoliopsida; order Poales; family Poaceae; genus Triticum; species Triticum urartu. Next base: position 271,187,429 of record NC_053028.1, read on the forward strand.
TCTTGTCGTCAGAGTCACATTCTTTGCTCTTCTTCTTCTTTTTGTTCTCATTGTCCCACTGTGGACACTCAGAGATGAAGTGGCCAAGTTTCTTGCACTTGTGACATGTTCTCTTCTTGTAGTCATGAGCAGGAGCTTCATCATTCCTTGAACTTGATCGGGAAGACTTTCTGAAGCCTTTCTTCTTGGTGAATTTTTGGAACTTCTTGACAAGCATAGCAAGTTCCCTTCCAATGTCTTCAGGGTCATCAGAACTGCTGTCAGATTCTTCTTTAGATGAGGAGACAACTTTTGCCTTCAAGGCACGAGTTCGCCCATAGTTTGGACCGTAGATCTCTCTTTTCTCCGAAAGCTGAAACTCATGTGTGTTGAGCCTCTCAAGTATGTCAGACGGATCGAGTGTCTTGAAATCAGGACGTTCTTGAATCATCAGGGCCAGGATGTCAAACGAACTATCAAGTGATCTCAGCAGCGTCTTGACGACTTCGTGTTTGGTAATCTCAGTGGCGCCGAGGGCTTGAAGCTCATTTGTGATGTCAGTGAGTCGGTCAAATGTGTGCTGGACATTCTCATTGTCATTTCGCTTGAAGCGGTTGAAGAGGTTGCGAAGGACACTGATTCTCTGATCTCTCTGGGTTGAGATGCCTTCATTGACTTTGGAGAGCCAGTCCTAGATCAGCTTGGATGTCTTCAAAGCACTCACACGGCCATACTGTCCTTTGGTCAGATGACCACAGATGATCTTCTTGGCAGTAGAGTCCAGTTGAACGAATTTCTTGACATCAGCAGCAGTGACACCTTCTCCAGCCTTGGGAACGCCGTTTTCGACGACATACCATAGGTCGACGTCAATGGCTTCAAGATGCATACGCATCTTATTCTTCCAGTAGGGATATTCAGTTCCATCGAAGACGGGGCACGCAACGGAGACTTTAATTATCCCTGCAGTCGACATAGCTAAAACTCCAGGTGGTTAAACCGAATCACACAGAACAAGGGAGCACCTCGCTCTGATACCAATTGAAAGTGCGTTATATCGACTAGAGGGGGGGTGAATAGGCGATTTTTATGAAAGTCTTCAGAACATGGGAGTTTTGAAGACAAACGATAAAATTAAACCTATTACCATGCAGCGGAAAGTAGACTACACTAGGCAAACCATAGTCAAGTATTCAATGAAGTGAAAGCACAAAGACTAGTAGCAGCTAGGTAGTAAGGATCAGGTAGGAAGATATTCTGAAGCCAAACAGAACACGCAGTCACTCAGTGAAGACAAATGATAAAGCAAACATACAATGACTTCACAAGGAGAAACAGTAAGTAAAGTGAAGTGAGGATGAAACCAGTGACTCGTTGAAGACAATGATTTGTTGGACCAGTTCCAGTTGCTGTGACAACTGTACGTCTGGTTGGAGCGGCTAGGTATTTAAACCTTAGGACACACAGTCCCGGACACCCAGTCCTGAACACGCAGCTCAGGACACCCAGTCCTCACCGTATTCTCCTTGAGCTAAGGTCACATAGACCTCGCCCAATCACTCTAGTAAGTCTTCAAGGTAGACTCCCAAACCTTCACAGACTTTGTTCACTGGCAATCCACAATGTCTCTTGGAAGCTTAGAACGCGACGCCTAACCGGCTGGAGGATGCACAGTCCTTAAGTGTAATAAGTCTTCAGATCACACAGACAAGAAGACTTAAGTGATGCCCAATTTTGTCTGGCTCTAGGTGGTTAGGTCTTTATCCTCTCAAGGAATTCTCTCTCAAAGGCTTCGAGGTGGGTTGCTCTCAAACGACAAAAGTCGTACTATCAATCTGAGCAGCCAACCGTTTATGGTTGTAGGGGGTGGGCTATTCATAGCCACTTGGCAACCCGACCTGATTTGTCCGAAATGACCCTGGGTCACTAAGGAACTGACACGTGTCCCAACGGTCAGATTTCAAACTCACACGGCAACTTTACTTGGGCTATAAGCAAAGCTGACTTGTCCGACTCAGGACAAGATTCGCTCTCATTGTCTTCACTCGAAGACATATGTTTTTGGTTTAGGCATCACTTCAGTCATTCTGACTGGTTCTCTTGGACCCCACTTAACAGTACGGTGGTTCCTATGACTCAACACAAAAGAAAAAGAACTACGAAAGATCTAAGTCTTCGAGCTCCATAGGCTTCATATCGTGTCTTCTCTTGTCATAGTCTTCAATGTGAATATCTTCATATACCACCTTTGACTTCAATGTCTTCATACATTTTTAGGGGTCATCTCTGGTAGTAAAACCGAATCATGAGGGACTTCTACCTGTGTTATCCTGTAATTCTCACAAACACATTAGTCCCTCAACTAGGTTTGTCGTCAATACTCCAAAACCAACTAGGGGTGGCACTAGATGCACTTACAGCCTTGCCCAGTAGGCTTACTCATAGGAGACGTCCTCCGGGTGTTGTTGGTGCCACTCCGCCATGACCCGCTCGTCCTCATAGGTGATGAGGAGGCGGTTCTGCCGCTCAGCATGCTCCGCACGGTCTTGTGCCGTGCAAAGACGAGGTGGCGGGGCGACGTCCAGCGCCTGGTGCAGCGTGTGGACATCGTGGAAGTTCATCTGCTGGCGTGGCCTGCCTAGGCGCCACGCCGCCGCGTCGTATGTGCGGGCGGCCTCGTGCGTCATCTCGAAGGTGCCGAGGCCGAGCCGGAGTTGGCCGGATCGTATCTCCGAGTAGAACTCGCCGTTGGGGCGCTGGCGAACGCCGCGGTATCCCGACACTCCTCGGCGGCGCGGCGACATGGTGGCGGGGCGCTGGAGCGGTGGCGCGGGTGGCAGCGAAAGCAACCAAGGAAGTGATGGAGGGGCGTGTGGCAACGGAAGAGGAAGAGAAGCGTGTGCAATAGGCGTGTGGCGCGTGCCGCATTTTATAGGCGCGCCGGAAGCGGTGCAGCAAAAAAGCACGCGACCTGCCGTCTTTTCCCACGCGCGCGCAAACCGTTCCCGTGCGCGCGATTTTCCCGCCACCGCTGGAGCGCGCTGAAACGTCCCGCACGCCCAAAAGACTCGGTTTACCGCGCGCGCGCTTTTTACCGTGGCTGTTGGAGATGCTCTTAATATGTGAAAACCTCTCTTTCTTTATTACTTCCTATTAATTGCAACGATGACCAAAACTATGTTTGTCAAGTCTCAACAACTTGTATTCATCATACTCTTTTGTATGTGAAGTCATTACTCTCCATAAGATCAATATGATCTGTTTATTTCTTTTTATTCCTTGTTTATTTCCTTAAGATCATAGCAAGATAACCAAGCCCTTGACTGAAGACTAATCTTTATTATATATAGCTCACGGACTTGATTACATAGATAAGGATCAACACAAAACTCAAAGCTAGATCATACTAAACTTTATTCTACTAGATCAAGATATAACCAAAAGGATCGAACTAAGAAAAACGGTAATGATAGAAGTGTGATGGTGATACGATACCGGGGCACTCCCCCAAGTTTGGTAGTTTCCAAGGGGAGTGCCCATACCCATGTTTTTATGTCTCTTTCTTCGGAGGTGGTGATGATGGAGTTGTTGATGATGTAGGCTTGTCGTCCATCTTCCATGGCATAGGCTCAGCATCATAGAAGGATGATTGAGTCTGCGGGATCCTCAAATCTGCAGCCAAACTCATCCTCTTGAATCTATATTCATACTCACAGTTTTGGTTTTGCAGGTCATAGATCTGGGCTTGGAGGTGCTCGATTTTCTCGTGAAGCTTGAGGATGGTCTCCCCAATATTCTTGGCATCGAGCTTGTGGTTGTTGGTGAACTCCGCGATCATCATGTGGTTGGCATCGAGTCCGCGTTCCACCATCCTCTGACACTTGAAAACTTGTTGCTCCATTGCTTCGAGTCTTGTCTCCACGCTTCCGGTCCTTCTTGGTCCCTCAACATCGCAGATGTGCAACACCCCCTCACACATCTCAATGGTTTGAGGGTGTTGCAGCACCTCCGCGAGGAAGGGGTTGATGACCTTCTCGAAAAACTTGTCCTTGGGGGCGCTTGAAGACATCATGGTGATCTAGATCTGTCGAAAAATAGCTCGAAACAAAAACACGAGATATTTATGTGGTACGGTGGTCAAAACCTTTGGGAGATTATATAATGAATTTTTACGGACCGAAAGAAGTATCGTGCAAGAAATCGAAGTCCGAAGGGCACACGAGGTGCCCACTTGGCAGGGGGCGTGCCCAGGGGGTAAGGTGCTCCCTCCACCCTCGTGGATGCCTCGTGTCCCTTTCGTACTACTTCTTATTTTCTTAAACATTCCAAAACGGAGAAAAATTGCCATTAGAACTGTTTTGGAGTCGGTTTACTTACCGTACCACATACCTATTCCTTTTCGGAGTCTGAAACATTCTCGAAAGTATCCCTTATGTACTCCTTCGGGGTTACGGTGTCAATAATATTGGTTTCAACGTTTATGGGATTACCTGAGATATGATGTTTGATTCTTTAACCATTCACCACCCTCGGATTTGTTCCTTCGAAGTTGTTGATTTTTATGGCACCGGAACGATAGACCTCCTCGGTAACGTAAGGACCTTCCCATTTAGAGAGGAGTTTTCCTGCAAAAAATCTTAAACGAGAGTTGTATAACAAAACATAATCACCTACATTAAACTCACAGTTTTGTATCCTTTTGTCATGCCATCTTTTAATCTTTTCTTTAAACAGTTTGGCATTCTCATAAGCCTGGGTTCTCCACTCATCAAGTGAGCTAATGTCAAATAACCTCTTCTCACAGACAAGTTTGAAATCATATTTGAGCTCTTTAATGGCCCAATATGCCTTATGTTCTAGTTTGAGAGGTATGTGACATCCTTTTCCACAAACCATTTTATACGGATACATACCCATAGGATTTTTATATGCTGTTCTATAGGCCCATAATGCATCATCGAGTTTCTTGGACCAATTCTTTCTAGATCTATTAATAGTCTTTTGCAAAATTAATTTAAGCTCTCTATTACCCAGTTCTACTTGACAACTAGACTGTGGGTGGTATGGAGATGCAATTCTATGATTAACATCATAATTAGCAAGTATTTTACGGAAAGTGTCATGGAATTGTCACAGCAGATGTCCTAGCAAAAGGACTTAGTCATAGGGCCATCACAAATAGGAAGCTTAAAGGGGTTAATCGGGACAAAGGACACGAGAGGTTCTATACTACTTCGGCCCCTTACGATGAAGGTAAAAGCCTACGTCTAGTTGTGTTGGTATTGCTGGGGTTTCGATCACCAAGAGGCTAGTTCGCCGGCTTGGTTATCGATCTCCTGTTTCTTGCCCTAAGCCGCCACCGGGTCATCCCCTTATATACACGGGTTGTCGCCTGGTGGCCTACAAAGTCCCGGTCGGCTCATAAATCGTGTCCGGCTCGGTGACTTCTTTTACATTCCTTTCCTTACAAGTCTTTCCTTACATACGGCGGTTTACAATATTGGGCCTTAAGCAGCCTCCAGGCCTTTAGGCCTCCTATAAGATTTAATAAACTATCGCCTTGAATGTCTACTGGGCTTCCTTTGTGACCCGCCATTGGGGCTGACCCGGCCCCTCCTGGGCGGGTCATAACTGATAGCTATATCCCCAACATTAGGCCCCAGGTTGACTTTGAACTTTGTTCTTTGTCAATCTTAAACACTTAAACAAAATCCATCTTCTTATCCTCGTAGAGGTTTTTGTAACCCACCATGACGTCATCTCTTGAAAACACGAAAAACTTTTATGACATCATCTCCCAACGGATCTTCATCTTTAATGCCTTCTGAGAATCGAGGCGCCCATTTAGTTAGATAACCATTATTCGGGTCTTCCTCGATTTTCGCGCCCTCCTGTTGGCTTATCCCCTTATAAATAGGCATGCCTCGGTCTTTTCTTATTCCTCTCTCTTCTTTGTCTTCTTCCTCTCGCAACTCCACTGCAGCTCGAGCCCCCCCCGCCGTTGTAGAGCATCTCGTCGTTGTCGACTTTGGCCGCTGCATCAACTAGAATCAGTTCAGAGAACGGCGGCAATCTTCCGTGGAGGATCCGTGGCCGTAAGTATTCACCCTCCATTCCTCAGATCCACATTTAGAGCTTCTAGGTTTTCGTGCATGTTCTTCGTAGTTCTTCGCAGTTCTTCCACTGCCGCCTCTTCTTGATCCAAAAAGAGATGTATGCTTATGCGGTAGTTGTTTTGTGCTTGCTCTTGACACTAGTAGACCCCTTTTCCTCAATCTAGTGCCTCATTAGGACTTACAAATTCATCTGCACTAAACTTTTAGGTCTAGAATTTTTTTCATTTTGAACAACCATTTGATCTGGAATAATACCAAGCAATTTGGGAAACTTGTTTGTCTCAACACTTAGCTGAATCTGCTTTCTCAAATATCTATAGTCATGGCGGCTTACTATGCCAGCTTACTTTTCCTTATATGACATTAGCCCTTATTTAAGCCACCATTACTCCCTTGTATCATCATCATTTACTTTCACCATTATTATTCAATTGAACCAACATGTTGCCTTCCTTTCAGTTCATTTTTGAACATCATGCCGTCCAAAGCACCGACTGTCTACAACTGGGTTCCCTCAACTGTGACTGAGGAAAATTTGAAGGAGTTCTTCTCCATAGGATTTTTGCCAGCCAAAAATGTCATGTCTTATCGTGCACCTGACCCGGACGAAGAACGGCCCAATCCAAGGGATGGTGAAGTCATTGTCTTTTCTGACCACATGAACCGTGGCTTTTCACCGCCCGACTCAAAATTCTTCAGAGATGTCCTCCATTTTTTCAAACTCCACCCTCAAGATATCGGGCCTAATTCCATATCCAATATCTGCAACTTCCAAGTGCTCTGTGAGGTGTACCTTCAGGAAGAGCCGACCGTGGAACTCTTTAGAGAGTATTTTTATCTGAACCGGCAGAACGAGTGCACCAACGGCCTTAGCTTGGAGCTTGGAGGCATCTCTATTCAGCGTCGACAGGGCGCTGTCTTCCCCCTCATAGTCTTGCCGAGTCATCCAAAAGACTGGAATCAGACTTGGTTCTATTGTCAAGACACTTCACCAGCAAACGAGAAGCCACTGCCGGGTTATCGCGCCGAGTGTCTTGACTCCAAATTCGTGCCCCCTGACAAGCTTACTGCTGCCGAACGCAAGAAGTTGATCCCATCAATCAAAAGGATTAACGCCTTATTAGGGAACGGCTTAACCGGAGTTGACTTGACCCGCTGCTGGGTCTCATGGCGGGTTATTCCTCTAAGCCGTCGATCAAAACTGATGTGTGAATATGGTGGAGGCCCAAATGATTCTCTTCGTCATAGCTCCGTCCAATTACCCAAAGAAGATATTGTTGCAATGTCAACCCTTCTGGTAAATGGCAAATACGAAGACTGTAGTAAAGTCGGGTTAAACCCCTTCTGCACACTTAACCCGACGCCAGAGGTAAAGAACTTCTGACCTCCTTCTTTGTATTTTTCCCAGCCATGTTAAGTACCTACCTGATCTTTCATCTTTGTTTATTCATCTGCAGGCCAGATCTGATTTCTGGAAAGCCAAGTACGACCACGAAGCTGCCAAGAAGGCTAGAGCCGCTGCTATCAACACCAAGAAAACGACCCGGCGGTCCAAGAAGAAGAAAAGTACCGCTGAGGATCTGATGAAGCTTGATGATACTTCTGAGTCGGAGGTATCCCTTGAGTCCCTTGGCCAACTTTTTAATAATCTTATTAACACTAATCATTGCCAGGACGACACAGGGGCCAGTTAGGCCATGGAAGAAGAGGTAACTATTTCCTCCGACTCACCCCATTTGCCAAGACAGAAACTTCGAGTCGTAACCCGGAAAGTAAGGTTTTCACACCCTTTGGCTTATCTGGATCCTCATTTTCTTTTGGAAAAGCAGCAACATGAGAGCCGCCGTCAGACCCGGAATGATGATGAACCGCCTGCTGTTCTTCAACAGACTCCTCAAAAATGCCAGAATAAGGTTTATTTCCTTGTCTTTGACTTTCTGTTAATGGATCTTCTCCCTTGCATTACTTACTTTGTTTTATCTTTGCAGGAGGTGTCACGCTCTTCTGGTGATTCGTCACAGACCCAATTTAGGGCCTTCAAGGCTGCCCCTGGGTAAGAAAGAACCCTCTTTCCTCCGTGTTTTTCAAATTGTATCTTTATACTAATAGTGTCATAACATTTCTTTTAGTGGTCAAGCTAAGTCCAAGAAGGCCAAGGTGACTAAACCAGCGGAAGACCCGCCAGTCCTGGTGCCTGAACCGTCCATGCCACCTTCTCCCCCTCCTACTGAAACTCCAGAAGACCCGGCCGCCAATGCCGAATTAAATCCTCCTGAGCCGTCAGCCGACAATACCACCGTTAACCCTTCTGCTACTGGACCATCCAGCTCGGTTAACCCGCCATCACCGTCTGCTCAAGACGTTCTGATCACTGGAAGCCGCTTCGTTGAGCCGGGGAATCCCACCGTGTTGGCTCGTCATACTGCGAAACAAGAGGCGCTGGAGAAACAAAAAGTGCATTTTGATATTTCACATTATGACCATTTGAATGCCAATGACATATTGTCCGGCTATCTCAGCCATGTGCACTCCAGCCGTGATGTAGAGATCGAAATGGTCAAGCAGTTGCAACTGAAGTATGAGGTATGTTCTTCTGGCTTACTTATATTCTACTAGCCCCCAAGTCTTCAGATGATGAGAAAACCGGAATGATCTGTAGACTTATGATATAGGCTAAGACTTTGCCTTTAAATTTTTCTGGAATCCAAAAATAGAACAAATCTTCACCTGTAGTCCCCAAGGGCCGGTTCATTTGACCATAAATGAACCAGTACTTTGAATTATCATAACTGTCTTGTGCTGAATCCAAAAAACATTGTAATCCGGCTTAACCTTGAGAAAATTGCTGAATAGCATACATTAGCCCCCAAGTGCCAAGTGTTGTTACTTTGTAAAGTACTTGGGACTTTAAAGTATGTTAAAATCATAAGAAATTGTTTTGGCATACATTAGCCCCCAATTGTCAAGTGGTTTTGCAGTGCAAAGTACTCGAGACTTGAATCTTGACTTTTGAACCTTAATTGACATCTTGACTCATCTGGGTATGTTTTGCAGAATGCTTTATCTGAACTGAGCTCGCAATTAACTGATGCGAAGACCCGGCTGGCGGATCAGGAGGCAGAAATCAAGTCTGCTGACTCCAAACTGCAATTAAATCTATCTGAGACGGAAAAATTAAAAACCAGCTTGACTGTAAGAAGAAAACCTGGGCTAAGGAAAAAATGCTGCTGACACAATGCGCCGAGAAAGCTGAAGCAGCCCTTGAAGAGGTGACGACAGAACTGACCGGATTAAAAGACCAGGTGTCTCAAATGGTGTCTGCCATCTTCAGTAAGTCATCTGTACTGACCTTTTTGACCTTCTTTCGACTTGGAATACAAACCGCTAGCCGACCCTTTGTTTAAAAACCATGTGCAGGCCCACGAAGCAAGAACCTGAGCCAAGACAACGTGACTAAACTGAAGGCGGTGTATACCTTAGTGGAGCAATTGTACATTGGCACACAACGGGCACTTGCCGCTATCTCTCCTGCCAATCAAGGACCCAACCGGCTCAGTGATGTTTTAAAGAAGCTGTCAATCTTACCCTCCAGGTTCCAAGAAGTCAAGCGCTCCTATGCTAGAGCCGGGGCTTTAACTGCCCTAAGCCGCTCCAAGGCTTGGGTGCCAGATCTAGACCCGGCGGATGTAGCCAGAGGGTACCCCACGGTAAAGGAAGATGGGTCACTGTTTGAACATGATGACTTCGTTGCTTGCGTGAGGGAGGTGCGACCTCAGGCCACCATTCTTGGAGATGAAACAAATATCGACAAATACCAGCCGGGTTTTGACTTGGACAATAAGAAGATGGCGACTCCCTCCTACAAAGTGACCGACCTTATCCCGCCGGTTCGTCAACATACATTTGCTCCGGATATTGATCCAGCCGGCTTGATTGATGAAGAAGCAGAATTTACTGCTGTAGACGGTTTTGACTGGTCAAAACCTAACTTCCAATTAGCAGAAGGCGGTGAGCCAGCGAGGGAGGAGTGAAGACCATCTTCATGGGCTTTTAAAAGCCTTGTAATAGATTAGCTGTGAAAACACTGCATAATTTGCCTATGCTATCGCGCATAAGACACCGTGTGTGATTCTGTGTTTGCTGATGTCAATATAAGCATCATATTTATGGTTGTCCCTGCAATATTTCTGCTCTGTTCCTGTATCTTTGACCTCCGGACCACCGGTTTGTATGACCCGGGTGATGAGTTTGATAATCAAGTCTTTGCGAAAAGTCAATGCTTCTGAATACCTGATGATTATCAAGCCCTGGCGGCTTGTTGGCAAATAGTCAAGCCGGTGCAAAGACCATGATTGATTATGTTGAAATTGAGACAACAAAAAACCAATAAGACAAATAACAGGTGGTAAACAAAATTAGCCTTGTAACTAAAGGTTGGGGTTTTTCTGATTCGAATACGATCAGTAAACCGGACCAAAGGGGTTAAGCTAAGATTCGAATACGATCATATAGCTCCAGTGGCTTTGGCGTTGCGCCGATCAAGAGGGTACCCACAGCTATGTTCTCTTTGGTTCAAATACGACCTATGTTTGAACAGGAAGCCCCCAAATGACCTTGAGAGGTTTTTAATGACCCTGATTCGAATATGATCCAAGTCGGACCCAAAAGGGGTTAAGCTATGATTCGAATACGATCAAGAAGCCCCCTAGTGAGTTTGGCTTTGAGCCGATCAAGAGGGTTATGACAACTATGTTCTCTTTGGTTCGAATACGACCTATGTTTGAACAGGAAGCCCCCAAGTGACCTTGATAGTTTACAGCTAGATTCGAATACGATCATTAGCCGGACCGAAAAAGGTTAGACTTGATTCAAATATGATCAGCTCCTTAATAGTCATTTGAAAATAGTAGTAAAAAATAGTAAAGATGCGTAATCTTTGAAAAGAAAAGAGACCGATGGTACTTCTTTATTACTTATCATAGTATATACAACCTCAAAGTATGTACATAGTGAGAGCCGGTGGCTCAGGTGTCGTATGGCCGAAGTTGAGCAATGTTCCACGGCCGGCGGGTCTCCTCTTCCGACTTACGTGAGTCTTTGTGCTCTCGAACGTCAATGAGGTAATATGACCCATTGTTTAAGTTCTTGCTGACCACAAAGGGTCCTTCCCAAGGTGGGGATAGCTTGTGTGCATCTGACAGATCCTGGACGAGCCGGAGCACCAGGTCACCTTCTTGAAAAGTCCTGGACTTAACCCGGCGGCTGTGGTAACGACGTAGGTCCTGTTGATAAATTGCCGATCGAGCCGCTGCTAAGTCTCTTTCCTCATCTAACAAGTCAAGTGCATCCTGTCTGGCTTGTTCATTGTTAGCTTCAACATAAGCCGCCACACGGGGCGAGTCATGACGGATGTCACTAGGCAACACGGCTTCCGCTCCATAAACCATGAAGAAAGGTGTATAACCTGTAGACCTGTTAGGGGTGGTGTTGATACTCCACAACACCGAGGGTAACTCCTCTACCCAACAACCCGGCATTCGCTGCAAGGGAACCATAAGCCGGGGCTTGAGACCTTTTAAGATTTCCTGATTTGCTCTCTCAGCCTAACCATTGGATTGAGGATGAGCTACAGAAGAAACATCAAGCCGGATATGCTCGCGCTGACAGAACTCCTCCATAGCCCCTTGGGATAGATTAGTGCCATTGTCAGCGATAATGCTGTGTGGAAAACCAAAACTGAAGATCACCTTTTTCATGAACTAAACCGCTGTGGCCGCATCACACTTACTCACTGGTTCTGCCTCAACCCACTTTGTGAATTTGTCAACTGCCACTAAAAGATGTGTCTTTTTATCCTTAGACCTTTTGAAAGGTCCAACCATGTCAAGCCCCCAGACCGCAAACGGCCAAGTGATTGGAATCATTCGCAGCTCTTGAGCCGGCACATGTGCTCGTCGTGCGAATTTTTGACATCCATCACATCTACTGACCAGATCTTCTGCATCAGCGTGAGCCGTCAACTAGTAAAAACCATGACGAAAAGCTTTGGCCACCAGAGATTTTGACCCGGCGTGATGACCACAATCACCTTCATGGATCTCACGAAGTATTTCTTGGCCTTCTTCAGGGGAAACACACCGCTGAAACGCTCCAGAGACGCTGCGATGGTATAGTTCTCCGTCAGAAATCGTCATTGACTTAGACCGCCGGGTTATCTGTTGGGCCAGGGTCTCATCCACTGGCAGCTCACCCCGGGTCATGTAAGCCAAGAACGGCACTGTCCAATCTAGGATGACATGAAGAGCCGCCACCAACTGCGCCTCCGGGTCAGGAACGGCTAGATCTTCTTCTGTAGGTAACTTAACAGATGGGTTATGCAAAATATCCAGGAAGGTGTTAGGTGGCACCGGCTTACGTTGAGATCCCAACCGGCTTAAAGCATCAGCCGCTTCATTCTTCTTACAGTCAATGTGCTCCACCTGATAACCTTTAAAATGCCCTACAACAGCATCAACTTCACGGTGATAAGCCGCCATGAGAGGATCTTTGGAATCCCACTTGCCTGACACCTATTGAGCTACCAAATCTGAGTCGCCAAGACACCGGACCTGGCTCAGGCTCATCTCTTTAGCCATTCGAAGACCATGGAGCAACGCTTCATATTCCGCCGCATTGTTAGTGCAAGGAAACATCAGCCGCAACACATAACAAAATTTGTCACCTCGAGGGGAGGTTAAAACAACTCCAGCCCCCGAGCCTTCCATCTGTCTGGACCCATCAAAGTGAATAGTCCAATATGTGTTGTCTGGTTTCTCCTCCGGCATCTGCATCTCCGTCCAGTCATTAATAAAGTCAACCAGTGCTTGAGACATGATCACAGTACGTGGTACATACTTCAACCCATGAGACCCAAGCTCAATGGCCCACTTGGCGACTCGTCCAATGGCTTCTCTATTTTGAATGATGTCTCCCAAAGGAGCAGAGCTAACCACAATGATTGGGTGACCCTGAAAGTAATGTTTGAGCTTCCGGCTTGCCGTGAACACCCCATACACGAGCTTCTGCCAATGTGGATATCTTTGTTTAGATTCAATCAACACCTCACTAACGTAGTAAACCGGCCGTTGAACCGGATGTTCTATGCCAACCTCCTTGCGCTCCACCACTATTGCCACACTAACAGCTCGTGAGTTGGCGGCTACATATAACAATAGATGCTCTTTCTCGACTGGAGCAGCAAGGCCCGGCAGCTCAGCAAGCTGTTTCTTTAGATCCTCAAAAGCAGAGTTCGCAGCATCGCTCCAAACGAAATCATCCGTTTTCTTCATCATCTGATACAAAGGCATCGCCTTCTCCCCTAACCGGCTTATGAGCCGGCTCAAAGCAACAACACGACCCGCCAGCCGTTGAACGTCATTGATGCATGTTGGTTTAGCCAGGGATGTGATTGCCTTAATCTTCTCCGGGTTAGCTTCAATACCTCGGTTGGACACCAAAAAACCCAAAAGCTTGCCAACTAGGACTCCAAAAACACACTTGGCCGGGTTAAGCATCATTTTGTAGACCCGGAGGTTATCAAAGGTCTCTTTCAGATCTATGACCAAGGTTTCCTCCTTCCTGGACTTTACCACTATATCATCCACATAAGCATGAACATTAAGCCCAATCTGATTGTGAAGGAAATTCTGCATACACCATTGATAATTTGCCTGGGCACTCTTGAGCCTGAAGGGCATAGACACATAGCAGAAGGCTCCAAATGAAGTGATGAAAGCTGTCTTCTCCTGGTCCTTGACTGCCATCTTCATATGATGATAACCTGAATAAGCATCCAGAAAACTCAAACATGCGCAATCCGCCATAGCATCGGTGATCTGATCAATACAGGGGAGAGCAAAATGGTCAGCCAGACAAGCCTTGTTTAAATCGGTGTAATCCACACACATACGCCAGGTGCCGTTCTTTTTTAGTACAAGCACCGGGTTAGCCAACCACTATGGGTGAAAAACTTCCACAATGAACCCGGCTGCCAAGAGCCGGGCCACCTCCTCTCCAATGGCTTTGTGCCGTTCCACGTTAAACCGTCGGAGAAACTGCCTGACCGGCTTAAACTGTGGGTCAATATTGAGAGTGTGCTCAGCGCGCTTTCCTATTTTGGATCCAAGTTGGCACTGATGATGAACTGCTTGGATGAGTCATCGGGCACAAAATCAACCGTCTTGGTGTCATCAGCTGACTTGAATTTCAACACCGGTTCATGCTCTGTTGTTGGCTTCTTTAAAGACGTCATGTCTGCCGGGTCAACATTATCTTTATAAAACTTTAGCTCCTCTGTTGCACAAGCAGACTCAGCGTATGCAACATCTCCTTCTTCACATTCCAGGGCTATTTTCCGGCTTCCATGTACTGTAATGGTGCCCTTATAACCCGACATCTTGAGCTACAAATACACATAACACGGCCGAGCCATGAACTTGGCGTAAGCCGGCCGTCCAAACAAAGCATGATATGGGCTTTTGATCTTAACCACCTCAAAGGTTAATTTCTCCGCTCTGGAATCATATTCATCCCCAAAGGCTACTTCCAGTTTAATCTTGCCAACTGGGTATGCCGATTTGCTAGGTAGCACACCGTGAAAAACAGTGTTGGATTGCTTAAGACTTTTATCAGTCAACCCCATCCGACGAAACGTCTCATAGTAGAGTATGTTGAGACTACTGCCTCCATCCATGAGTACTTTAGTGAATTTATATCCACCAACCTGAGGCGCTACTACCAAGGCCAAGTGACCCACATTGTCAACCTGGGGAGGATGATCCTGTCTGCTCCACACAATAGGCTGTTCTGACCACCGTAAGTAACACGGAATCGCCGGCTCAACGACATTGACAGCCCTCTTGTGCAGCTTTTGGTCCCTCTTGCACAAGCTAGTGGTAAATACATGATATTGCCCACTATTCAACTGTTTTGGGTTGCTCTGATATCCGGATTGCTGCTGATTACCTTGGCCGGGTTGTGGATTATAACCTCCTTGGTTACCCGCATGTCCCTGACCGTGAAAACCGCCTCCACCTGAGCCGGTGCCCGGGCCATGAAAGCCGCCTCCACCTGAACTGCCGCCAGGGCCGTGACTTCCATCAAATGCATTTGAATTTTTAAACGCTTTCATGATTGTACATTCCTTCCACAGATGGGTGGCTGGCTTCTCCCGGGTGTCGTGTCTTGGACAAGGTTCATTCAATAGTTTCTCAAGGGTGGGACCTGACCCGCCCGACCGAGGGGGTTGCCTACCCTTGCGCTGTTGATTGTTGCCCTGTGCATTGGTGTTAGCCACAAATTCGTCAGCCTTACATTTATTACCTCCTTGATTTGTCGGGTTATGCTGGTGGCCCTTGCCGTTGCCATTCTTCTTTCCCTTCCCTATCTTTTCTTCATCAGACATAGGGTCCTTGGTACTATCAGAATCAGCATACTTGACGAGAGCCGCCATCAACTGGCCCATGTCATTGCAGTCACGTTTAAGCCACCCCAGCTTCTGTTTCAGAGGTTCAAAACGGCAATTTTTCTCCATAATTAGGTACACCATGATTAAAATGTGAACCACTACCGGTAATTAAATATCTAGGGACTCCAAACCTCGAAAAAATAGCCTCTTTAAGCATCTTAATACAGGTGTTATGATCGGCACTACTAGTTGGAATAGCTTCTACCCACTTAGTAAAGTAATCACCAGCAACTAAAATATGTGTATACCCATTAGAGGAAGGAAACGGTCCCATATAATCAAAGCCCCAAACATCAAATGGTTCAATAACATGTGAATAGTTCATAGGCATTTCTTAACGTCTACTAATATTACCAATTCTTTGACATTCATCACAAGACAAGACAAACTTACGGGCATCTTTGAAGAGAGTAGGCCAATAAAAACCGGATCACAATACCTTATGAGCAGTTCTATCTCTAGCGTGGTGTCCTCCATAATCCTCGGTGTGACACTTGCGAAGGATCTGTTCCTGTTCATGCTCAGGTACACAACATCTAATAACACCATCTACTCCTTCTTTATAAAGGTGTGGATCATCCCAAAAGTAATGTCTTAAATCATAGAAAACCTTTTTCTTTTGCTGGTATGTGAAACTAGGTGGTATAAATTTAGCAACTATGTAATTAGCATAATCAGCATACCATGGAGCAGTACGAGAAGCATTTATGACAGCTAATTGTTCATTAGGAAAGCTATCATCTATAGGTAGTGGGTCATCAAGAACATTCTCTAACCTAGACAAGTTGTCTGCAACGGGGTTCTCAGCTCCCTTTCTATCAATAATATGCAAATCAAATTCTTGTAGCAAGAGAACCCATCTAATAAGTCTAGGTTTAGCATCTTTCTTTTCCATAAGATATTTAATACCAATATGATCAGTGTGAACAGTTACTTTAGAATCAACAATATAAGTTCTGAACTTATCACAAGCAAATACAACTGCTAAAAATTCTTTTTTAGCAGTAGCACAATTTCTCTGGGCACTTTCTAGAGTTTTACTAGCATATTGGATAACATTTAATTTCTTATCAACTCTTTGTCCTAGAATAGCACCTACAACATAATCACTAGCATCACACATAATTTCAAAGGGTAAATTCCAATCAGGTGGATGAACAATAGGTGCAGAAATCAAGGCTTTCTTAAGTATTTCAAATGCTTCTACACAATCATCATCAAAGACAAAAGGAGCATATTTTTGTAAGAGATTAGTCAGAGGCCTAGAAATTTTTAAGAAGTCTTTAATGAACCTCCTATAGAAACGACATGACCAAGGAAACTTCTTATACCTTTAATGTCCTTAGGACACGACATCTTTTCAATAGCATCAACTTTAGCTTTATCAACTTCAATACCTCTTTTAGAAACTTTATGCCCCAAGACAATACCTTCATTGACCATAAAGTGGCACTTCTCCCAATTCAAGACAAGATTAGTTTCTTCACATCTCTGTAAAACTTGATCAAGGTTGCTTAAGCAATCATCAAAAGAAGTTCCATACACGGAGAAATCATCCATGAAAACCTCAACAATATTTTCACAAAAGTCAGAGAATATAGCAATAATACATCTTTGAAAGGTAGCAGGTGCATTACATTAACCAAAAGGCATACGTCTATAAGCAAAGGTTACCGAAAGGGCAAGTAAAAGTGGTATTTTCCTGATCCTCTTTCGACACAGGTATTTGAGAGAAACCAGAATAACCATCTAGAAAGAAAAAGTGTATGTTTGGATAATCTTTCTAGCATTTGATCAATAAAAGTTAAAGGGTAATGATCCTTTCTAGTAGCTTTATTTAATTTGCGGAAATCAATTACCATTTTATAACCTGTAACAATTCTTTGTGAGATCAATTCATCTTTATCATTAGGAACAACAGTAATACCTCCCTTCTTAGGGACACAATGGACAGGACTTACCCACTGACTATCAGCAACATGATAAATTATACTTTCCTCCAGAAGCTTTAGTATTTCATTTCTTACCACTTCTTTCATCTTAGAATTTAACCGTCGTTGGTGATCAACAACCGGCTTAGCATCTTTCTCCAATTTCATTTTGTGCTGGCATAGAGCGGGACTAATGCCCTTAAGATCATCAAGAGTATATCCAATAGCAACACAGTGCTTCTTCAGAGTTTTCAATAATCTCTCTTCTTCTTTCTCTGAAAGGTTAGCACTAATAATAACAGGATATATCTTATTTTCATCAATATAAGCATATTTGAGAGTATCATGTAATGGTTTAAGCTCAAACAAGGGATCACCCTTGGGTGGAGGAGGATCCCCTAGAATTTCAACAGGCAAGTTGTGTTTCAAAATAGGTCCCTGTTTAAAGAATACTTCATCTATTTCCCTTCTTTCATTCATAAACATATCATTTTCATGGTCTAGTAAATATTGTTCTAAATGATCATTAGGAGGTACGGCAATAGAAGCAAGACCAATAATTTCATCTTTACTAGGAAATTCTTTATCATCGGGTTGTCTATGAAATTTAACAAAATTAAAATCATGAGACATACCCCCTAAACCAACAGAAACAATATCCTTTTTGCAGTCTATCTTAGCATTAACAATATTCAAGAAGGGTCTACCAAATATAATGGGACAAAAGTCATCTTGTGGGGAACCAAGAACAAGAAAATCAGTAGGATATTTAACTTTACCACACAATACTTCAACATCTCTAACAATCCCAACTGGTGAAATAGTATCTCTATTGGCAAGCTTAATTGTAACATCAATACCTTCTATCTCAGCAGGTGCAATATTATGCATAATTTCTTCGTATAAAGAACGAGGTATTGGACTCGCACTAGCACCCATATCACATAAGCCATGATAGCAATGATCTCCTATTTTAATAGAAAAAACAAGCATGCCTACAACAGGTCTATGTTTGTTTTTAGTATCGGGTCTAGCAATTCTAGCAGCTTCATCACAAAAGTAAATAACGTGCCCATCAATATTATCAGACAAGAGATCTTTAACCATAGCAATACTAAGTTCAACTTTAATTTTCTCAGTGGGTGTAGGTGTTATAGCATTACTCTTAAGAACCACAGTTGAAGCTTTAGCATGATCCTTTATTCTAACAGGAAAAGGTGGTTTCTCAATATAAGCAGTAGGAACAATAGGATCAACATTATAAGTGATAGTCTTTTCTTCAACTTTAATAGGTTCAACTACTTTCACTTCAGGATGATATTTAAACCACTTCTCCTTAGGGAGATCAACATGAGTAGCAAATGATTCACAGAAAGAAGCTACTATCTCAGAGTCAAGTCCATATTTAGTGCTAAATTCACGAAAAGCATCGGTATCCATAAAAGATTTAACACAATAAAACTTAGGTGTTATAGCAGACTCCTTAACTTCGTCGAGTTCCCAATCTTCAGAGTTGCGTTTAATCCTTTCCAATAAATCCCATATGAATTCAATAGTCTTCATCATAAAAGAACCAGTACAAGAAGTATCGAGCATGGAGCGATTATTGAGAGAAAGCCGAGCATAATTTTTTTGAATAATAATTTATCTTGAGAGCTCATGATTGGGGCATGAATATAACATTGACTTAAGCCTCCCCCAAGCTTGAGAGATACTTTCTCCTTCGCGAGGACAAAAAATATATATATAATTACGATCACGATGAACCAGATGCATAGGATAAAACTTCTGATGAAATTCGAATTTCAATCGGTTGTAGTTCCATGATCCAATATCATCACATAGCCTAAACCATGTCAATGCCTTTCCCTTCAAAGATAAAGGGAAGACCTTCTTCTTGATAACATCCTCGGGCATACCTGCAAGCTTAAATAACCACAAACTTCATCCACATAGATTAGGTGCATATCGGGATGTAATGTTCCATCTCCTGTAAAAGGATTAGCTAGAAGTTTCTCTAACATACCTGAAGGAATTTCAAAGTAAATATTTTTAGTAGGTTCAGTAGGTCGAGGAGCAACTCTTTGATCTACTAGTCGGGGTGAAGATACCCTGAACAAGCCCCTCAAAGGATTGTTTTCCATAGTAAGAAGTGACAGTAAATTTCAGCACACTACATAAATTTTTCCTTACCAAATTCCACTTACCAAAGGCGCTTCACTCCCCGGAAACGACACCAAAAAAGAGTCTTGATGACCCAAAAGTATGGGGGATCTATCATAGTCCTTCCGATAAGTAAGAGTGTCGAATCCAATGAGGAACAGAAGGAAATGACAAGTGGTTTTCAGCAAGGTATTCTCTGCAAGCACTGAAATTATCGGTAACAGATAGTTTTGTGATAAGGTAATTCGTAACGGGTAACAAGTAATAAAACTAAACAAGGTGCAGCAAGGTGTCCCAATCCTTTTTGTAGCAAAGGACAAGCCTGTACAAACTCTTATATAAAGGAAAGCGCCCCCGAGGACAAATGGGAATTATTGTCAAGCTAGTTTTCATCATGCTCATATGATTCACGTTCGTTACTTTGATAGTTTGATATGTGGGTGGACCGGTGCTTGGGTACTGCCCTTCCTTTGACAAGCATCCCACTTATGATTAACCCCTCTCGCAAGCATATGCAACTATGATAGAAGAATTAAGGTAAACCTAACCATAGCATGAAACATGTGGATCCAAATCTGCCCCTTACGAAGCAACGCATAAACTAGGGTTTAAGCTTCTGTCACTCTAGCAACCCATCATCTACTTATTAATTCCCAATGCCTCCCCCTAGGCCCAAACAATGGTGATGTGTCATGTAGTCGACGTTCACATAACACCACTAGAGGAAAGACAACATACATCTCATCAAAATATCGAACAAATACCAAATTCACATGACTACTTATAGCAAGACTTCTCCCATGTCCTCAGGAACAAACGTAACTACTCACAAATCATATTCATGTTCATAATCAGAGGGGTATTAATATGCATAAAGGATCTGAACATATAATATTCCATCGAATAAACCAACTAGCATCAACTACAAGGAGCAATCAACACTACTAGCAACCCACAGGTACCAATCTGAGGTTTTGAGACAAAGGTCGGATACAAGAGATGAACTAGGGTTTGAGAGGAGATGGTGCTGGTGAAGATGTTGATGGAGATTGACCCCCTCCCATTGATAGGATCGATGGTGATGACGATGGTGATGATTTCCCCCTCCCGGAGGGATGTTTCCCCGGTAGAACAGCTCCGCCGGAGCCCTAGATTGGTTCGCCTCGAGACGGCGGCACTTCGTCCCGAAAGCCTTCTTTCCTCTTTTTCCAGGGCAAAAGACACCTTATACCAGAAGATGGGCATTGGAGGCCTGCCAGGTGGCCCACGATGCAGGGGGACGCGCCCCGGGGGGTAGGGCATGCCCTCCACCCTCGTGGACGGTGGCTGGCCCCCCTCTGGTGCTTTCGTCGCCCAATATTTTTAATATAATCCAAAACTGACTTTCGTGGAGTTTCAGGACTTTTGGAGTTGTGCAGAATAGGTCTATAATATTTGCTCCTTTTCCAGCCCAGAATTCCAGCTGTCAGCATTCTCCCTCTTCATGTAAACCTTGTAAAATAAGAGAGAAAAGGCATAAGTATTGTGACATAATATGTAATAATAGCCCATAATGTAATAAATATCGATATAAAAGCATGATGCAAAATGGACGTATCATCCTTCACTTCCGAGGATCTGGAACGGGCCCTTTCTAAGCAAAAGGAGGAGCATGATGCTTCTCTTGAGGCCTTGGTCCAAATGAGATTAGGCACATTAACCATGATGCTCGCACCACTTACTTATCTTGGTGGTGCGGCCTCGAGGCCACCTGTGCCTACACCCTCACTTGGCCAACAAACTCCTAGCAATGATCACTCCAGTGTTCCATGGCTTTATGCTACACCTCAAGTAGAGAAATATAAGTACAATCCTGTAGGTAAACCTCCTTTGCTTGATGACAGCTCCGATTTTGCTTGTGGAGAGTTGGTATGCAGGACCATCTTAGGTACACCAATGATGAAATGTTGGACATCCTGGAGCATGGTGATAACCCACAAGTATAGGGGATCATTTATAGACTTCTTCGATAAATAAGAGTGCCGAACCCAATGATGAGCTAAAGGTAGAACAAATATTCCCTCAAGTTCTATCGACCACCGATACAACTCTACGCACACTTAATGTTTGCTTTAACTAAAACAAGTATGAAACTATTTTGCAAGAATAAAACTACGAGTACTTTGTGAGAATAAAACCACGAATAAATTGCAAGGTAATAAAAGTGGATAGCTTTTGTCAATAAGAAAGTCATTTGTTCCTAGGCAATCAATAACTAGACCGGTAATCATTCATGCAATTTTACATGAGGGAGAGGCATGAGCTAACATACTTTCTCTACTTGGATCATATGCACTTATGATTGGAACTCTCGCAAGCATCCGCAACTACTAAAGATCATTAAGGTCGTGAAACCCAACCATAGCATTAAGTATCAAGTCCTATTTACTCCCATACGAAACAACCCACTTAGTCCGGTATGTGCTTCTGTCACTCACGGCACCCACCATAAGTGAATAATGAACATATTGCAACAACCTACAATGGGGATCCCTCCGCTTGCGCGACACGGAGGGCGCCGTAGGACAACACCATAAATAAAATATACACTCATACAAACCAAGATCACGATTAGCCCACAGGACAAAACGAATCTACTCAAACATCATAGGATAGCCAAATATCATTGGGAAATAATATGTGGAGTTTAGCACCATGTTTAAGCAGAGATTACAGTAGGAAGGAGAGGTGTTACACCGTTGCATAGAGGGGGAGAAAGTTGGTGTTGATGGTAGCAAGATTGTTGACGTAGATCGCCATGACGATCCTTGCCCTGGCGGCACTCCGGTGCCACCAGGAGAGAGGAGGAGAGAGCCCCCCATATTCTTCTTATTCTTCCTTGGCCTCCTGATACGTCTCCATCGTATCTACTTTTCCAAACAGTTTTGCCCTTGTTTTGGGCTCTAACTTGCATGATTTGAATGTAACTAACCCGGACTGACACTGTTTTCAGCAGAATTGCCATGGTGTTATTTATGTGCGGAAACAAAAGTTCTTGAAATGACCCAAAACTTCACGGAACATCTTTTCAGAAATAATAAAAAATCCTTGCAAAAGATGAAGGCCAGGGGGCCCACCACCTGTCCATGAGGGGGGCGCCTGCCCCCTACCTCGTGGGCCCCTGGAGCTCCTCCGACCTCAACTCCAACTCTATATATTTGGTTTCGGGGAGAAAAAATCAGAGAGAAGAATTTATCACGTTTTATGATACAGAGCCGCTGCCAAGCCCTAAAACCTCTCGGGAGGGCTGATCTGGAGTCCGTTCGGGGCTCTGGAGAGGGGAATCCGTCGCCATCGCCATCGTTATCATCAACCATCCTCCATCACCAATTTCATGATGCTCACCGCCATGCGTCAGTAATTCCATCATAGGCTTGCTGGACGGTGATGGGTTGGATGAGATTTATCATGTAATCGAGTTAGTTTTGTTAGGGTTTGAGCCCTAGTATCCACTATGTTCTGAGATTGATGTTGCTATGACTTTGCTATGCTTAATGCTTGTCACTAGGTCCCGAGTGCCATGATTTCACATCTGAACCTATTATGTTTTCATCAATATATGATAGTTCTTGATCCTATCTTGCAAGTCTATAGTCACCTATTATGTGTTATGATCCGTTAACCCCGAAGTGACAATAACCGGGATACTTACTGGTGAGGACCATAGTTTGAGGAGTTCATGTATTCACTATGTGCTAATGCTTTGTTCCGGTACTCTATTAAAAACATGCCTTAATATCCCTTAGTTTCCATTAGGACCCCACTGACACGGGAGGGTAGGACAAAAGATGTCATGCAAGTTCTTTTCCATAAGCACGTATGACTATATTCGAAATACATGCCTACATTACATTGATGAATTGAAGCTAGTTCTGTGTCACCCTAGGTTATGACTGTTACATGATGAACCGCATCCGACATAATTCTCCATCACCGATCCATTGCCTACGAGCTTTCCATATATTGTTCTTCGCTTAGTTACTTTTCCGTTGCTATTGTTACAATCACTACAAAATACCAAAAACATTACTTTTGCTACCGTTACCTTTTGCTACCGTTACCACTACTATCATATTACTTTGCTACTAAATACTTTGCTGCAGATATTGAGTTTCCAGGTGTGGTTGAATTGACAACTCAGCTGCTAATACTTGAGAATATTCTTTGGCTCCCCTTGTGTCGAATCAATAAATTTGGGTTGAATACTCTACCCTCGAAAACTGTTGTGATCCCCTATACTTGTGGGTTATTAAGACTATTTACTGGCACCGTTGCTGGGGAGCATAGCTCTATTCTTTGAGTCACTTGGGATTTATATCTGTTTATCATTATGAAGAACTTGAGAGATCCAAAAAGCAAGATTTATCCCTCAACTACGAGGGGAGGTAAGGAACTACCATCTAGCTCTGCACTTGATTCACCTTCTGTTTTGAGTAAGATTGCGACACCTAAACGTGCTTCTGCTATTCGTTCTGATATATCGCATGTTATTGATGATGCCACTTCTGCTATGCATGATACTTATGATGAAACTACTTCCATGCTTGATACTACTGTGCCACTTGGTGAATTTCTTGATGAACAACTTGCTAGGGTTAGAGGGAATGAAAATATTGAATCTGATAATACTGATGAAAGTGATAATGAAGACTCACCTATTATTCCTAAGGGTTAAGTTTTTGATAAAGAAGCTTCTTTAGCTATTTTAGCTTGCAAAGATAGATACGAACTCAAGAGGTTATTAGCTAAATGGAAGCAGCAATCTCTTAATGCTAGAATTAAACCTGACCCTGCTTTTGCTACTTCACCTATCTATGTTACTGATAAGGATTATGAATTCTCTGTTGATCTTGATATAATTACTTTGGTTGAATCTGATCCTTTTCATGGCTATGAATCTGAAACTGTTGTGGCACATCTTACTAAATTAAATGATATAGCCACCCTGTTCACTAATGATGAGAGAACTCGTTACTTTTATATCCTTAAAATATTTCCATTCTCATTAAAGGGTGATGCTAAGATATGGTTTAACTCTCTTGATCCTGGTTGTGTGCGTAGTCCCCAGGATATGATTTATTACTTCTCTGCTAAATATTTCCCTGCTCATAAGAAACAAGCTGCTTTGAGGGATATATATAATTTTGTGCAAATTGAAGAAGAGAGTCTCCCACAATCTTGGGGGAGGCTTCTCCAATTACTTAATGCTTTGCCTGATCATCCTCTTAAGAAAAATGAAATACTTGATATCTTTTATAATGGACTAACCGATGCCTCCAGAGATTACCTGGATAGTTGTGCTGGTTCTGTTTTCAGGGAAAGAACACCGGATGAAGTTTAAATTCTATTGAATAATATGTTGACAAATGAAACTAATTGGACACTCCCTGAGCCAGCTCCTGAGCCTATTCCTAAACCAACTCCGAAGAAAAGGGGTATTCTATTTCTCAGTCCTGAAGATATGCAAGAGGCAAAGAAATCTATGAAAGAAAAAGGTATTAAAGCCGAAGATGTTAAGAACTTACCTCCTATTGAAGAAATACACGGTCTTAATTTACCGCCTGTTGAAGAAACACATGATCTTAATCCATTACCTATTGAAGAAGTACATGGTCTTGATAACCCGACACAGGTAGTAAAGGTAAATTCTCTCTATTGATATGATAAAGCTGAAATCCCATTTACTAAGTTTGCTAGCCCATGCTTAGATGAGTTTGATAAATTTATGGCTAAGCAAGAATATTTTAATGCTTATTTTGGTAGACAATTGAAATACAATTCAAATATGCTTGAACAATTGGGTGATTATATGGCTAATGTCAAAGGTGAACTTAAACTTATTAGTAAACATGCTTCTATGGTTACCACTCACATAGAACAACTACTTAAGGCTCAAAATGATTTGCTCAATGAATTGAATAGTAATAATAATGATAATGCTGTTAGAGTTATGACTAGAGGTGGTAGAATGACTCAGGAACCTTTGTATCCTGAAGGCCACCCTAAGAAAATTGAGCAAGATTCTCAGAGAAATAATATAGATGCACCTAGTCCTTCTAAAAGGAAGAAAAAGAAAAATGATAGGACTTTGCATGCTTCTAGTGAACCTATTACTGAAACACCTGAGAATCCAAATGATATTTCTATTTCTGATGCTGAAACACAATCTGGTAATGAACCTGAAACTAGTGATAATGCTAATGATAATGTTCATGATGATGCTCAACCTAGTAATGATAATGATATAGAAATTGAACCTGCTGTTGATCTTGATAACCCACAATCAAAGAATCAACATTATGATAAGAAAGACTTTGTTGCTAGGAAACACAGTAAGGAGAGAGAGCCTTGGGTTTAGAAACCCATGCCTTTCCCTCCCAAACCATCCTAGAAAAAGGATGATGAGGATTTTGAGCGCTTTGCTGAAATGATTAGACCTATCTTTTTGCGTATGCGATTAACTGATATGCTTAAAATGAATCCTTATGCTAAGTATATGAAAGATATTGTTACAAATAAAAGAAAGATACCGGAAGCTGAAATTTCCACCATGCTTGCTAATTATAATTTTAAGGGTGGAATACCAAAGAAACTTGGAGATCCCGGTGTACCAACTATACCATGCTCCATTAAAAGAAACTATGTTAAAACTGCTTTATGTGATCTTGGAGCCGGTGTTAGTGTTATGCCTCTCTCTTTATATCGTAGACTTGATTTGAATACATTGACACCTACTGAAATATCTTTGCAAATGGCTGATAAATCAACTGCTATACCTGTCGGTATTTGTGAGGATGTGCTTGTTGTAGTTGCAAACATTACTATTTTAACGGACTTTGTTATTCTTGATATTCCCAAGGACGATAGTATGTCTATTATTCTTGGAAGACCCTTTTTGAATACTGCAGGGGATGTTATTGATTGCACTAAAGGCAATGTCACTTTTTATGTTAATGGTAATGAGCATACGGTACACTTTTTGAGGAAACAACCTCAAGTT
Source organism: Triticum urartu (assembly GCF_003073215.2). Lineage (NCBI taxonomy): Eukaryota > Viridiplantae > Streptophyta > Magnoliopsida > Poales > Poaceae > Triticum > Triticum urartu. Next base: position 271,214,162 of record NC_053028.1, read on the forward strand.
CATAGTATCAACTCTATTGGAAAAATTCCATCGATTATATTTGGAGGTTTTGAATTTCCTCTTCCTACTGTCAAGAAGAAATATGATATTCTTATTATTGGGGATGTGCATATCCCCATTGAGGTAACATAGTGTTATTCGAAATTTCTCCGGTTCCATGTTATTCGGAATGAGTTCGTTAACAAGACCTGATCAACCTTGTTAGTGGATTCCTTTTGATGAGCATGAGATGGATGAAACTAGAAGGCACATCCTGCTGTACCTTCCTCTTACTTTCTGTTATTATATTAAACAAAATACAAATAGTATTTTTCTGTTTGTTATCTGATTTATCCGTGCAATATAAAAATACCCCAAAAATAAAAGCTCTCCAAATGCCCTGAAATTTAAATATGATTTTTTCTGGAATATTTGAGAATATTTGGCACTGAGAACATAGCAGGAGGAGCTGGCACCTGGCCACGAGGGTTAGGGGCGCGCCCCCTGCCTCGTGGGCCCATGGTGGCCCTCCTCCACTTATTCTTGCACCCACACACCCCTTCTTCCTCCCACAAACACGAATATCCAGCTCAAACCCGAGTCCAAGATCATTTTGCTGCCATTTTCGATCTCCTTGCTCAAAGCACCTCTCACAAAACTGCTTTGGGAGATTTTCCTTGGTATGTGACTCCTCCATTGGTCCAATTAGTTTTTGTTCTAGTGCTTTATTCATTGCAAATTTTTGCTGCTTAGGTGACCCTGTTCTTGAGCTTGCATGTCAAATTTATATGGTCAAAAGTAGTTTTGATGCATGATATAGGCTCTAGGCACTTGTAGGAGTATCAATATTATTGAGTTTGGTCTACTTTTATTTCGAAGTTATTAAAAATTTCAGAAATTTTTCAGAGGAAGAAATATGTTTAGGAAAATGTACCAAGGGGGTTCTTCAAGGAAGCAAGGATCCAGGCTTGCAATGCGTGATGCTGATGAAGAGCCACCAAGAGACGCTCCAGTGCGTCCTTGTGAATGGCCTTCAGAAGACTTCATGGATCGAGCGGGGATTAAGGAAGAATTTAACGTGTATTTGCCTAACGCTAATCTTGTGAGCTTCGAGGAAGAGAATTGCAGCCAGTATCACTATCTCACTAGTTCCTTTGTGAGGAGGTTTGAATTTTCATCTTCGCGTAATTCTCCAACTTTCCTGTTTGATCTTTATGAAAATTCTTACACTATGGACTTAGAGGGTTTTACCACTGCTTGCAAACTTCCACAATGGGGTAGTATCAGGGAACCTCACAAATCTGAATTTAGAGATTTCCTTGCTAGTATAACTGTGGGGGAATCTAGAGTTATAACACAAGCTACCATAGGGAGCATTCATTTTCCTGCTATACATTATTTTGCTCTCTTCATAGGTAGATGCATTAACGGTAAAGATGAAGCATGTCACATGTGTGTGCCCGACCTCAGTATTCTTAAGAGTTCTGTGTTGGGAGATAAATCTTATAATTTGGGAGCCATTGTTGCACGTAGGTTGCATCTGAATAGATTTAATGGAGATTTCTTTGGTGGAATTTATGCAACCCGCTTAGTTGATTTTCTTGGTGTAACTAAACGCAATGATGATATTGAATTGCCCCCTACTTACCTAGACTTTAATGCTATGGTTCACCACCAGTTTGTTGAGAGGAATGAATCACCTCTCCAATATCACTTAATCTTTGACAGATGTCGTGCTGTCCGTATTACTCTCCCTGCTCTTGCCTTCTTTGATTATCAGGAAAAAAGAATATATGTTATTACCAGAGAGGAGGTAGATGAGTATGAGAGGAGGGCCGAGGCCGCTCGTCGCCACGCTGCAGCTCAGGAGGCGATAGCCGCTGCATCGCAATAAGACCCCAACTATTATTATGGATATCCGCTAGGCCAGCCGTGGCCATAGACCAACTTAGGCCAAAAGCCTAAGCTTGGGGGAGTACGTATTTCCCACCGACATTACATTCATGTTCACACACTCATTACTAGATGTCGGTGCTCATACTTTTTCATTGTAATATCCATGCTAGTTTATTTCCCTTTTATGCTTTCTTCTTGTGTATTTAATAAACCTTAAGAAAAACAAAAAAATAGTTGTAGCTTTCAATTAGTTTAATTTCCATGCTTGTAGTAGTAATTAAAAAGAAAACCCAAAAAGATTTCATGTTCTTCTTCTGCTTGTTGGGAGCTTTCCCGTGTAAATAGTTTTATTTCTTTTCTTTTCTTTGGGGGTCGATAGGAGAAGACCGTAATTAAATTGTTGAAGTAGCTCTTATATGCATTATTGTTGATCTAACAAAAGAGCCATATTGCCTTGTCTTCTCCTGTTTATTGAATGCTTGTAGATTCCAGCTTAGTCCAATGCACGTGCACTATTATTATTATTCACATCGTTCGGTCGTGCAAGTGAAAGGCAATTATGACGATATATGATGGACTGACTGAGATGAGGAAAGCTGGTATGAACTCGACCTCTCTTGTTTTTGTAAATATGATTAGTTCATCATTCCTGATTTAGCCTATTATGGATAAACATGTTTGCAATGACAACTAGAGATCATAGTTTCTTATGCCATGCTTGATTAGCTAGGAGCTTATAATGGTTTACCTTGCGTGCCAACATGCCATTAAAATGGTTATGATGTGGTATGATAGGGTGGTATCCTCCTCTGAATGATTTAAGTGACTTGACTTGGCACATGTTCACACATGTAGTTGAAACAAAATCAACATAGCCTTCACGATATTTGTGTTCATGGTGGATTATATCCTACTTAGGCTTGCATTCGGTGTTGATTACTTTTAATGCATGTTAATGACTGTTGTTGCTCTCTAGCTGGTCGCTTCCCAGTCTTTTTCTAGCCTTCACCTGTACTAAGCGGGAATACTGCTTGTGCATCCAACTCCATAAACCCCAAAGTTATTCCATATGAGTCCACAATACCTACCTATATACGGTATCTACCTGCCGTTCCAAGTAAATTTGTATGTGCCAAACTCTAAACCTTCAAATAAATATCCTGTTTTGTATGCTCGAATAGCTCATGTATCAACTAGGGCTGTCTGTATCTTCCATGTTAGGCGGGTTATTCTCAAGAGGAGTGGACTCCGCTCCTCACTCTCGAGAAAAATGGCTGGTCACCGGCATGCCCAGTCCCATGCTTTATGCAAACTAAATCAAAATAATTGCAAACAAAACTCCCCCTGGGACTCTTGTTAGTTGGACTATTTCGAGCAAGCCATGGATTGATGCTTATTGGTGGAAGGGGGAGTATAAACTTTACCATTCTGTTTGGGAACCGCCTATAATGTGTGTAGCATGGAAGATATCGCCATATCTTGGTTGTTATGTTGACAATGAAAGTATACCTGCTCAAAATATTATTCACATCTATTTCAAAACCAAGCTCTGGCACCTCTACAAATCCCTGCTTCCCTCTGCGAAGGGCCTATCTATTTTACTATTATGTTGAGTCATCCTCCTCTTATTAAAAAGCACCAGTTGGAGAGCACCGCCGTCATTTGCATTCATTGCTGTTAGTTTACATTGAGTATGACTTGACTGGATCTCTTTTACCATGAATTACAATGTCTAGTCAGTCCTTGATCTTTAAAGGTGCACTGCATTTATGTTTTGCGGTCTCAGAAAGGGCTATCGAGATACCATCTTGTTATATCATATTATGATTGTTTTGAGAAAGTGTTGTCATCCGAGTTTTATTATTATTGCTTGCTAGTTTATTATGCCATTGATATGAGTAAACTTGAGACCTATGCGTTATTGTGAATGTGGTTAGTTCATAATCTTTGCTGAAAACTTGAATGCTGGCTTTACATATTTACAACAAGAAGAGCAAACAGACTTTGTAAAAGTTTTTCTTTATCACTTTTAGTTTATCAACTGAATTGCTTGAGGACAAGCAAATGTTTAAGCTTGGGGGAGTTGATACGTCTCCATCGTATCTACTTTTGCAAATAGTTTTGCCCTTGTTTTGGACTCTAACTTGCATGATTTGAATGGAACTAACCCGGACTGACGCTGTTTTTAGCAGAATTGCCATGGTGTTATTTATGTGCAGAAACAAAAGTTCTCGGAATGACCTGAAACTTCACGGAACATCTTTTCAGAAATAACAAAAACTCCTTGCAAAAGATGAAGGCCAGGGGCCCACCTCCTGTCCACGAGGGGGGGGGGCACCTGCCCCCTACCTCGTGGGCCCCTTGGAGCTCCTCCGACCTCAACTCCAACTCTATATATTTGGTTTCGGGGAGAAAAACAGAGAGAAGAATTCATCGCGTTTTACGATACGGAGCCACCGCCAAGCCCTAAAACCTCTTGGGAGGGCTGATCCGGAGTCCATTCGGGGCTCCGGAGAGGGGAATCCATCGCCATCGTCGTCATCAACCATCCTCCATCACCAATTTCATGATGCTCACCGCCGTGCGTGAGTAATTCCATCGTAGGCTTGCTGGACGGTGATGGGTTGGATGAGATTTATCATGTAATCGAGTTAGTTTTGGTAGGGTGATCCCTAGTATACACTATGTTCTGACCTTGATGTTGCTATGACTTTGCTATGCTTAATGCTTGTCACTAGGGCCCGAGTGCCATGATTTCAGATCTGAACCTATTATGTTTTCATCAATATATGAGTTTTTTATCCTATCTTGCAAGTCTATAGTCACCTATTATGTGTTATGATCCGTTAACCCTGAAGTGAGAATAATCAGGATACTTACCGGTGATGACCATAGTTTGAGGAGTTCATGTATTCACTATGTGCTAATGCTTTGTTCCGGTACTCTATTAAAAGGAGGCCTTAATATCCCTTAGTTTCCATTAGGACCCCGCTGCTACGGGAGGGTAGGACAAAAGATGTCATGCAAGTTCTTTTCCATAAGCACGTATGACTATATTCGAAATACATGCCTACATTACATTGATGAATTGGATCTAGTTTTGTGTCACCCTAGGTTATGACTGTTACATGATGAACCGCATCCGGCATAACTCTCCATCACCGATCCATTGCCTACGAGCTTTCCATATATTGTTCTTCGCTTATTTACTTTTCTGTTACTATTGTTACAATCACTACAAAATACCAAAAACATTACTTTTGATACCGTTACCTTTTGCTACCGTTACCACTACTATCATATTAGTTTGCTACTAAATACTTTGCTGCAGATATTAAGTTTCCAGGTGTGGTTGAATTGACAACTCAGCTGCTAATACTTGAGAATATTCTTTGGCCCCCCTTGTGTCGAATCAATAAATTTGGGTTGAATACTCTACCCTCGAAAACTGTTGTGATCCCCTAGACTTGTGGGTTATCACCTTCCTCCTAGATGGGAGGAGAGTTCCCCGTCTGGTCCATGGCCTCCATGGAGGCGGAGGGGCGGGAGCCCCTCCGAGATTGGATCTCCCTCTCCGTTCTCTTCTATTTCGCGTTCCTATTTTCTGGCCCTCCACCGTTTCTTAAATTCCCAGAGATCTATAACTCCGACTGCGCTAAAAATTTTAGATGTTTTTCCATAAATTATCTTTCTTGCACCCCGAAGAAGGGCCCCAACCGACTTACGGGGAGGGCACAAGACACTTGGGCGCGCCAGGGGGTGCCCGACGCGCCCTGGTGGGTTGTGGAGGCCTCGGGCCTCCATTTGCGTTGATTCCACCTAAAAATCAAAAATATCCCAAAATAATTCTTCGTAAATTTTTATCGTGTTTGGACTTCGTTTGATATGGATATTCTATGAAACAAAAAACATGCAACAAACATAAACTAGCACTGGCACTGGATCAATAGGTAGGTCCAGTAAATCATATAAAATATTGCAAAAAATATGTGAAAGTTGTATAATATTGGCATGAAACAATAAAAAATTATAGATACGGCGGAGACATATCAGCATCCCCAAGCGTAATTCCTACTCGTCCTCGAGTAGGTAAATGATAAAAAATATAATTTTTGATGTGGAATGCTACCTAGCATAAAATTGATCATATTTCTGGTCATGGCATGAATATTAAGACATGAGGGATTCAAAGGAATAGTCTATAATTTGACATAAATACATCAATACTCAGACATCCCAACAAACAATCGTGTCTTTCAAAATATCAACGCTAAAGAAGGCTATCCCTACAAAATCATAAGCCTTGTCATGCTCTGTCTTCTTAACACAAAGTATTTATCATGCACAACCACGATGTCAGCCAAGCAATTGGTTCATACTTTTTAATGCGCTTCAGCTTTTTCAACCCTCACGCAATACATGAGCGACAACCATGGATATAGCACTACGGGTGGAATATAGTATGCTGACAGGCGTAAATATAGAGAAGACAAAAAAGTAGGAAAGTCTCACATCGGCGCGGCTAACCAATGGGCTATGGAGATTCCCATCAATTAATATCAATGCAAGGAGTAGGGATTGCCATGCAATGGATGCACTAAGAGCTGTAAGTGTATGAAAGCCCAGTATGAAAACTAAGTGGGTGTGCATCCAACTGCTTGCTCATGAAGACCTCGGGCATTTGAGTAAGCCCATCATCGAAATATACAAGCCAAGTTCTATAATGAAAAGTTCCCACTAGTATATGAAAGTAACTAAATAGGAAACTGTCTATATGAAAAACATGGTGCTACTTTGAAGCACAAGTGTGGAACTAGCATGCCCCTTCTCTCTTTTTCTTTTCTTTTCTTTTTTTCTCTCATTGTCCAGAGTATCATCCCGACTTGTGGGGGAATCACAGTCTCCATCATCCTTTCCTCACTGGGGCAATGCTCTAATAATGAATAATGATGGTCATCACACTTCTATTTACTTAAAACTCAAAATAAATAAAAATTACAACTCGATACCTAGAACAAAGTATGACTCTATATGAATGCCTCTGGCAGTGTACCAGGATGTGCAATGATCTAGCATAACAAGGATATAAAAAACGGACAAGCCATGGAAATATCATGCAAGATATCTTACGATCACGCAAAGGAATATGACATTGAATGCTCAAGTGATCAAAATGGAAGCGGTGGAAGTTGCATGGCAATATATTTCGGAATGGCTATGGAAAGGCCATAATAGGTAGGTATGGTGGCTGTTTTGAGGAAGATATAACAAGGCTTATGTGTGGTAGAGCGTATCATATCACAGGGTTTGGATGCACCTGCGAAGTTTGCACCAACTCTCGAGGTGAGAAAGGGCGACGCACGGTACCGTAGAGGCTAGCAAATTGCGGAAATGTAAGAGTGTGTATAATCCACGGACTCACATTAGTCATAAAGAACTCATATACTTATTGCAAAAGTTTATTAGCCCTTGAAGAAAAGTACTACTATGCATGCCCCTAGGGGGAGGTTGGTAGGAGTTAACCATCGCGCGCCTGATGTCGCTTGAAGCTACGTCAGTATTTCCCCAAAGAGGAAGGGATGATGCAGCACATCGGTGGTAGGTATTTCCCTCAGATACGAAACCAAGGTTATCGAACCAGTAGGAGAACCAAGCAACACAATGTAAACAACCCCTGCACACAAATAACAAATACTCGCAACCCGACGTGTTAAAAGGGGTTGTCAATCCCTTTCGGGTAACGGTGCCAGAAATTGGCGCGTGGACGGGAGAAAATTGTAATAGATTGAATAAATAGATCGCAAATAAAATAAAGTGCAACAAAGTATTTTTGGGTTTTTGGTTTAGATCTGAAAATAAAAGCAAAGGAAAATAGATCGCAAAGGCAAATAATATGAGAAGGAGACCCAGGGGCCATAGGTTTCACTAGTGGCTTCTCTTGAGAAAAATAGCAAAGCGGCGGGTGAACAAATTACTGTTGGGAGATTGATAGAACTTCAAATACTCATGATGATATCCAGGCAATGATCATTACATAAGCATCACGTCCAAGACTAGTAGACCGACACCTGCCTGCATCCACTACTATTACTCCACACATCGACCGCTATCCAACATGCATCTAGTGTATTGAGTTCATGGAGAAACAGAGTGATGCAAGAAGAACGATGACATGATGTAGGAAATATCTATCTATGTAGAGATAGACCCCATCATTTTATCCTTAGTAGCAACGATACATACGTGTCGGTTCCCTTTCTGTCACTGGGTTCAAGCACTGTAAGATCGAACCCACTACAAAGCACCTCTTCCCATTGCAAGATAAATAGATCAAGTTGGCCAAGCAAAACTCAAATATCGGAGAAGAAATACGAGGCTATAAGCAATCATGCATAAAAGAGATCAAAGAAACCCAAATATTTTCATGGATATAAAAAGATAGATCTGATCATAAACTCAAAGTTCATTAGATCCCAACAAACACATCGCAAAAGAGTTACATCATATGGATCTCCAAGAGACCATTGTATTGAGAATCAAGAGAGAGAGAGAGGAAGCCATCTAGCTACTAACTACGGACCCGAAGGTCTACAAAGAACTACTGATGCATCATCGGAGAGGCACTAATGGAGGTGGTGAACCCCATCCGAGATGGTGTCTAGATTGGATCTGGTGGTTCTGGACTCTGCAGTGGCTGGATGAATATTTCGTCGAATCCCCTAGGGTTTTGGGAATATTGGGGTATTTATAGAGCAAAGAGGCGGTCCGGGGGCACCCAAGGTGGGCACAACCCACCAGGGCGCGCCTGGGCCTCCTGGCGTGCCCTGATGGGTTGTGCTCTCCTCGGAGCACCCCCTAGGTGCAGCCAGGGCCCATTATGTTCCTTCTGGTCCATAAAAAATCTCCATAAAGTTTCGTGGCATTTGGACTCCATTTGATATTGATTTTTTGTGATGTAAAAAACATGGAAAAACAGCAACTGGCACTTGGCACTATGTCAATAGGTTAGTACCTAAAAATGATAGAAAATGATTATAAAATGATTATAAAACATCCAAGATTGATAATATAACAGCATGGAACAATCAAAAATTATAGATACGTTGGAGACGTATCAGCGCCCCCGACCTCTACTCAAAGGAAGACGATCAATAATAAATCATGCTCCAACTTCATAGCATAACGAGAGACTATATGTGCATGCTTCGGGAATCACAAAACTTAACACCAATATTCTTACTAACCACAATTTACTAGTACCTCCCACATATTCCATCTCTATATCGCAAAACTATTGCAAGGAATCAAACATATCATATTCAGTGATCCACAAGTTTTATGTAGGATTTTATGACTAACCATGCAATAGACCAATTCCTGTTGACTCTCTAAATAGAAATAAGTGAAGCATGAGAGTTTAATTCTTTCTACAAAATACCATGCTCTAATAAATATAAGTGAAGCAAGAGAGCATTTTACAAACAATTGTTTTCTATGTGAAGAGAAACAGGCAATTCAGACTTCAAATGATATAAGTGAAGCACATGAAGCATTCTGTAAAGCCACACTCAAAAGATATAAGTGAAGTGCAATGAGCATTCTATAAATCAACCATGTACTATCTCATACCAGCATGATGCAAAAAATAAAAATGAAAACTAAACACAAAAGACGCTCCAAGATTCACATATATTACATGAACGAAACGAAAACATACCGATACTTGTTGAAGAAAGATGGGATGCCTTCTGGGGCATCCCCAAGCTTAGATGCTTGAGTCTCCTTGGATATTTACTTGGGGTGCCTTGGGCATCCTCTCCTCCTTATTCTCATATTGAGACCTCCTCGATCTTTGATCACTTCATCCACACAAAACTCAATAGAAACCTCGTGAGATTCATTAGTATAATAAAGCAAATCACTACTTTAAGTACTGTTTCAAACCAATTCATATTTTGTTTTTGCATTGTAGCTACTGTAATATAACTTTTCCATGGCTTATACCACCGATAGAATCGATAGTTTCATGAAAACAAGCAAAACAATGCATCAAAAAACATAATCTCTCTTAAACAGGACAGTCTATAGTAATCTGAACATTGACCATACTTCTGTAACTCCAAAAATTCTGAAACAATAGGATGAAATAAACAAATTATATAGAAATAGTGTGCAAAAACTTTGAGAAACATTTGACATTTCAGTAAAAATGAAAATTCACGCACTACAACCAAAGTTTCTGTTTTTGCACCGCACATACCAACAAGCAATCTACTCATCCTAAAGGCAAATCTTGGCACAATAATTTTACAATACAAAGGATTTGTACAAGGGGATAATTATTTTTGTTGAAAAGTGTCTATAATCGAGATTCACAAAATTTCCATGGGCATGAGCAAAGTTCAAGGACGTCCCCCACTTCAACGGTGTTCGTTTTTCTCACTTTCACTTTTCTTTTTGTGAAGTTTTAAGTTCCCCTCTATTTTTTTGTTTTTAAACATTATAAAAGAACTCAACAGAAATAAATGACTCTCTAAAACTTCTGGGTTATCTACCTGGCAGCGCTTTCTTTAAAGCCATTAAGTTAGGCATAAAGTGCTCAAGTAATGGATCCACCCGGATCCCAAGGTATATCAAATCCAATTTTAATTAACAATGATTTGGCATTTAGTAGTGAGCACAAATAAACATATATATATATATCATGCAATGACGAAGTCTAACTCTCTTCCTATGCATCTGCATGTCATATAGGACAATTCATGCACACAAGTAAAGGCCAATACATAGCATAAGCGGTTTCTTGCATTTTTTCGTGTTGGAAACATAAAGAGGCGGAGACGTAGTTCCTCTCACATAATAGTTTCAAGTAGGAGCAATGAGCACATGCATATTATATTCATCATAATCATCATGTGCAACGGCAAAAGGCAACCCATCAATGTAATCCTTAATAAGTGCAAAATTCTCCGATATAGTGTAGTGGGAGAATTCAAAAAGATACTAGGACTATAATGTGTGGGTGCAATAGTGATGTCTACGATGCAACTTTATTCTTGTAGACTCGTCTTGGGCCTCCAAGCACAGAGTTTTGTAGGACAGTAGCAATTTTCCCTCAAGTGGATGACCTAAGGTTTATCAATCCATGGGAGGCGTGGGATGAAGATGGTCTCTCTCAAACAACCCTGCAACCAAATACAAGAAATCTCTTGTGTCCCCAACACACCTAATACAATGGCAAATTGTATAGGTGCACTAGTTCGGCGAAGAGATGGTGATAAAAGTGTAATACGGATGGTAGAAATATATTTTTATAATCTAAATAAATAAAAACAGCAAGGTAGCAAATAGATAACGAGCACAAAAACGGTATTGTAATGCTTGAAAATGAGGCCTAGGGTCCGTACTTTCGCTAGTGCAATCTATCGACAGTGCTAATATAATTGGATCATATAACCATCCCTCAACGTGCAATGAAGAATCACTCCAAAGTTCCTATCTAGCGGAGAACATAAGACGAATTTTTTTGTAGGGTACAAAACCACCTCAAAGTTATTCTTTTCGATCAATCTGTCCTAGAGTTCGTACTAAAATAACACAAAGCTATTCTTTCTGATCGATCTAACCAAGAGTTCGTACTAAAATAACACCGAAGCAAATTCAGATTTATAATATTCAATCCAACACAAATAACTTCAAAGAGTGCCCCAAGATTTCTACCAGAGAAACAAAGACGAGAACATGCATCAACCCCTATGCATAGATTACCCCAATGTCACTTCAGGAATCCACGAGTTGAGTGAGAAAACATATACCAAGTGAATCAATATAATACCTCATTGTCACCATGGGTATTCATATGCAAGGCTTATATCAAGTGCTCTCAAATCCATAAAAGTATTCAATCCGATAAAATGAAATCTCAAAGGGAAAACTCAATTCACAACAAGATAGAGAGGGGAAAACACCATATGATCCAACTATATTAACAAAGCCCGCGATACATCAAGATCGTGACATCTGAAGAACACAAGAGAGAGAGAGATTAAACACATAACTACTAGTACATACCCTCAGCCCCGAGGGTGGACTACTCCCTCCTCATCGTGGTGGCCGCCGGGATGATGAAGATGGCCACCGGTGATGATTCCCCCCTCCAGCAGACTGTTGGAACGGGGTCTAGATTGGTTTTTGGTGGCTACAGAGCCTTGTAGCGGTGGAACTTCTGATCTAGGTTAACCCCCAGGGTTTCTGGAATTTTTGGGAATTTATAGGATAAAGAGGGGGCGCGGGAGGCCACCGAGGTGGGCACAACCCACCTGGGTGTGCCTGGGCCCCAAGGCGCACCCTGGTGGGTTGTCCCCCCCCTCATGGCACCCCCAGGTGCTTCTCTAGCCCATCCTGGGTGTTTTGGTCCATAAAAAATATCCAAAAAGTTTTGCGGTGTTTGGACACCGTTTGATATTGATTTCCTATGATCTAAAAAACAAGCAAAAAACAGCAACTGGCACTGGGTGTCGGTGTCAAAACCGGCGGATCTCGGGTAGGGGGTCCCGAACTGTGCGTCTAGGGTCGATGGTAACAGGAGACAGGGGACATGATGTCTACCCAGGTTCGGGCCCTCTCTACGGAGGTAATACCCTACTTCCTGCTTGATTGATCTTGATGAATATGAGTATTACAAGAGTTGATGTACCACGAGATCGTAATGGATAAAACCCTAGAAGTCTAGCCTATATGATTATGATTGTCTCTGCCTCTACGGACCAAAACCTCTAGTTTATATAGACACCAGAGGGGACTAGGGTTATACAAAGTCGGTTACAGAGAAAGAAATCTTCATATCCAAACGCCAAACTTGGAATCCACGCCAAGGAGAGTCCCATATGAACATGGGTGAGAGTCTTCGGTCTTGTATCTTCATAGCTCATCAGTCCGGCCCATGTCCAACAGGCCGGACGCCCGAGGACCCCTTAGTCCAAGACTCCCTCAGTAGCCCCTGAACCAGGCTTCAATGACGAGGTGTCCGACACGCAGATTGTCTTTGGCATTGCAAGGCGGGTTCCTCCTCTGATTACTTCAAAGTCCCTGACTTAAGGAGCAGTATTCAGATTTCCATTTAATGTCGCGCCCATCGGCTTCCACGCCTTCCTGACTTCACCTTCCACGCGTCGAGCGAATACGAGAGGTAGGGGTATTTTTGCACATATCACCCTGACCATACAAGAAATGCGCCTATTTAAAGAGATTAGATCTCAGATCCATTCCACACCCTGCGGAAAAATCCTCAGAGTTTTCTAGGAGGAACCACTCCAACATGGCTAGCGCTCCCAGCTCTTCCTCCCATCCCCACGGCTCCGAAAAAGGTGATTGGGAGAGATGTTCCATATCTCACGGTTAGCTGACGAAGCTGCAAACGCAGGGCTTTCTTCCCCCCGCGGATCTAGTCCCCGTCCGAGCAGGATTGACGTCCTTCAACGACGGGGTTCAGGCGGAGAATTTCCCCAATCCATCCAGGGGGAACGAGTGTGCTTCGTTCCCTACTTTCTAAGAGGTGTCGGATTTCCAATCCACCCATTCCCCCAAGGACTTCCGGAGTATTATGGCCTCCAACTTCATAATTTCACTCCTGCCTCCATCCTGCACATCGCGGGTTATGTTGTTCTTTGTGAGCTATTCCTGAGCTGTGAGGCCCATTTTGAATGATGGTGGAAACTGTTCTGCCTCGTCCCTCCACTACAAAAAAATACACTTCCGTGATGATACGTGTTTGTCACAGTAGGTCGCTTTTTTGTCATGCATGTACATCCATGACAAATTTATGACATAATCAAGATAGTCATACCTGTGCTGTCGTAGAAGTGTTCCATGACATTACCAAAATTATCATCACGGAAGTGTCCACTTCCATGACGATAAATCGCGCGTCACAGAAGTGCTTTCGTCAAGGGTGACCGACACGTGGCATCCACCGTAACGGAACGCCGTTAAGCTATCGGGTCGGGTTTTGGATCCGATAACCCGTTAACAGCCCCGACCAATGGGGATTTTCCACGTGTAAAATCATCATTGGCTGGAGGAAACACGTGTCGGCTCATCGTTGGGACAGATGTCAACCACTCATTGGACGGAAGGCGCCTATGATACGTCGACACGTGGCATGGCCCAACAGAGGCCCATTCTTGTGAAAAGGCCGGCCCGTTTGACTTGGTCAAAAGGTGGCGGGCCGGCCCATGGAAAGACTGTTAACGACCTGTTCGCATATAGCCCATTTACAGCCCGCTAACCCAAGGCCCGTTACGCCCTATCTGAATTAGGCCTAGTAGCGTCATCTGGGCCATCCAATATGATTCCAGCCTGTTTTCACTTCTGGCCCATGTATGGCCCATGACGTCTTTCGGCCCATATGAGGCCCTATGTAACTCTTGGCCTATTAACGACCCGTGGTGAAACTGGCCCGTAATGAATAGTGTATCACTTTACACCCATTAACGGCCCGTGGTGAAACTGGCCCATAATGAACAGTGTATCACTTTATACCCATTAACGGCCCGTTATTCCGTTGGGCCGTTTCCAGCCCATGTATCTTTCGGCCTTCTCAGAGCCCATTTATTCTTGGGCTCATTTCCAGCATTCGTTTACTTACGGCCCGTTACTGTCATTTTCTGCTTGTGGGCCAAATTCAGCCCATGGTTACAGTCGGCCCGTTTGTGGTCCGTTAATAAGTTGGGCCATTTTCATAGCGTCATCAAATACGGCCTATTAACGATGGCCCGTTACTGTCGGCCCATGAACAGACGATTCCAACTCTAGCCTATTTACGACCATAATGCGGCCTGTTATTGGCCCATGTTTGGCCAATCGATCATACGGCCCGTATAAGGCCCATTGATGACACGACCCATAGAAGGCCCATTGTTTCTACGGCCCGTAGAAGGCCTACTGTTTCTATGGCCCATAGAAGGCCCATTGTTTCTATGGCCCGTAGGAGGCCCAGTGTCACTACAGTAAATATTAGCCCATGGTTATTGTGGCCTAGTTTTAAAAAATAGGTTATTGCAGCCACTAGTTAACCGCAGAAAAAGAACTGCAATGACTACAAGCAAACAAATAAACAAGACAACAAGGAAATAAATAAGCAAGCAACTAATGCTAGGCTATCACGGCTATTACACATATTACATCCACTGGGCATCAAAGTTCGCCACCAGTGCAAATATAGGGAACAAAGCAGCATATCATATACACTGGCCGTCAAAATTGGCCACCAGTGTAAATAAACGCGGCAGCAAAACAAGAGCATAACTGAAACAACTTCAGAAGATCTCAAGAAACGTTATCATGGGTATCCACCATGCTGGCAATAAGCTTAGCAAGCTAATTAGCTTTGTCCTGTTTGGCGCTAAAATCCTCCAACGCTTGCTGTTGCACCAGAAAGTATGCATCTGAATGCTCCAGGGACTTCCGTAGTCCTTCTGCTTCTTGTCGCAGCACAGCTGATCGATATCTTTCAGCTTGTAGTTGAGACTCAACAAACCGAACTGATTCATACAGTGAGTTTGAATAGCTTGTGCAAGCGGTAGTGGCCAGTAACTCCAACACTAAACCAAGACAGGATGTGTCACTATCCTGAACCTTATCTGCATTACTTCCTTTACCGTTGCTTAATAAGGCACTCTTCCCCAATATTCTGTCAGCATTCTAAAAGAAGAAACAAGCAGACACATAACAAGTTTAGCATGTACTAGTATATGAAACTCATTTCGGTGAACCAGTTCATTAGTAAGGTGGACAAGATTAAACTACCAAGTCTCCTATTGCCAAGTACTAGTACATAATAAAAGCATCAAACAAACATATATCTATGTCCTATGGTAGCAATGGAATCCTAAACTAGAACAGTTGTTCTTCAGGTTTAGGCACTTGTTCTACATGAACAGAGTACAGTAAGAAGCAAGAATATAATACTTAAAAATAGAAAATGAGCTCATAGACCTTACCACATTCTTGGTTCAGGACCAGTATAGAACAAGGCGTTCCTAGTCATCGTCCAGTAAATGTGTCTCAAGAGAACGTAAGGGAAATTGATGAGTTTCTTTGCCAGTGAAGTACGCTTTCTTCAGGTAATTCCGATACTGCCACCAAGCATTCTTGAAGATAGCAGAGGTATCAGGTTACCTCATCTTGAGTTTCCAAATCGGTCCTTCTCTATAGAGAAAAATGGGAAAATTTGCTATATTATAACCATCATGGAGGTAGGATGTATGGGACGAAGTAAAGTAATTGCCATGAATAACATTACTTACACATAAATCCTGGACAAACACCTGCAACTGGCATTTTCCTTCATCTTCAGTATAATATTTCCAAGATGGGAAGATACGCACATACGATTTAACAACATAAAATGCGATAGATGCTAAACTACGACTAGCTGGTTGTGCTTCCTCCACAGGAATAGGCGTACTAACTGGTGGAGTTGGGGTTCGCCGTGATAGTACTTGCCCTTTGGGCATTGGAGCTGCCTTACTAACTGCTCTTGTTTGGGAGCTCTGTGGTGGAGATGGTGCTGTGTCAACAGGAACTGGGTTACTATCGGCTGGGGTTGGGGTTAGATTGGGTGAAGCTGGTTCTCTGTCCATCGTAGTAAGGGTACAATCAGCGAGAGTTTGGGTTATGTGTGGTAGGGCTGGTTCTTGTGCATGTACAACCAGGGTGCTATCTCCACCAAGAGGTAGCACTGTTTTATTTGAAGACCGTGTTTTTAGTCCGCTAGATACTGGCATCACCCGCTCCAATTCAAATGGCTGATAAACAGGAAACATAGTTGAATGTACATACATTGTATGAGAGACAGATGCAATAGATAGTGTGGAAAAAAGAGGGCATGAAATAGTTGACATGTATATTGTTTAACTAAAACGGATAACATGACATAATTTCACATATATGATGTCTATCTAAACTGGATAGCATAGCATAACATAATTCAAAGATATGATGAATAACTAAACAGGATCGCATGACATAATTCACCTACATGTTATCTAAGTAATCATGATCGCATCATTTAATTCACATATGTGATTTATATGCTAAATAGAGGGCATTCGATATGATGTCTGAACTAAGAACATGGTGTTGAATATTGTATATATGATGTCTAAACTATGCAATGCAAGACACCGTATGCATGATATGAGCAGTATAATCGTGCCAAGTTAGAGCATACACCTCAGTGGGGGAATAGGACTGGTCATCTGTCTCTGAATCCATCTCTGAGGAGCTATCGGGACCCAACAAGAGATCCGCTTCGACACGTAGCACTGTCTGCTCTGAAGGCCTTGTTTTCACTCTGGATTTTTCCATCTCCCACCCAAATGGCTGATTCACAGGAAGAGTAGTTTAATGTACAAACATTGTCGACAAATGGAAATGTAATAAAGAAAAGGATGGGCAAGATATCATTCAAATATATGATGCCTGGTTAAACAGGATGGCATTGCACATTTCACATATATTATGGCTGGCTAAAAGACATGAGACTGCATAATTCCCACATATGATATATAAACTAAACAGGTGGCATTACAGAACATGTCTAAACTAAGCAGATGAAATATATGATGTCAAAAGTAGGCACTGCAAGGCAACATATGCATGATATGACTAACATCATCATGCCAAGGTAGAGCAAACACCTTGGGGGGTAAATAGGAGTGGTCATCGGCGTCCGAATCCACCTCAGAACAGATATCTTCCTCTGGATTACAATCTAGAGAGGGGTGGGGAGGGTTTGCCATTGAACCCACCATGGAGCGAT
This sequence comes from Triticum urartu, assembly GCF_003073215.2. Classification (NCBI taxonomy): domain Eukaryota; kingdom Viridiplantae; phylum Streptophyta; class Magnoliopsida; order Poales; family Poaceae; genus Triticum; species Triticum urartu. The sequence goes on from NC_053028.1 coordinate 271,231,860, forward strand.
GTCTGCATGACATTGTATTGCCGCGCAAAACTCTTCTCTTTTTCTCTACATGTTCAGCATGACTGTGTACAATATCTGACATGCATATGAAAAAATATGGTGAGATTATGTAAGGAGAGCATGCAGAAATTTAGAGTGATGGTAACAACCAGTGGATCGATGTTTTTCCGTTGAACCAAAATAGCCCTAATGGATCGACGTGAATGTATAGTAATAAGTGATGCAACAAGTGTACAACCTCTTTACCGTAGCCGTGTCGACCTCAGCATCATTGGGTTGGTCGCTGAAGTAGTTGAGGCAGAGGTGGCTGTCGAAGGTGTGGAGGAAGATCTGAGGGCGATGTAGACGGCGTCCAGGGCGCTGCTCTGTTGTGATGGATCGTTCTATCGTTGGAGCAGCTCCAGTGAGCCGTAAGACGTCAAGGCTGAAGCAGCACAAGACAGACATCGTCAATCTCAAGTGGGATTCTAATAGCATCTCCAATACATGATGTAAAATGGATGTAAAATTAACATCACCAAAAACCACCTGACTACAACAGATGAGGTAAAAACTGTTGACTCTGAACTTAACTGTCGAAACTGAAATTTACTGTGGAATCTGAATGCTACTGTCGAAACTGAATGCAATGGTAGCAGAGAGGCACTTGACATGTAGTTTAGGGAGGGCCTGCAGTTCATCTTCAACCTGCACCCCCCTGAGCCGCCAGCCACCACCGGCCTCGCCGCCGGCCCCAGCACCGCCTCGCCGCCCCGAAACAACTCGCCACCGCCGCCCCGACCAGCCCTCTAGCCGCCCCGCCCCCACCCTGAACCCTAAGATAGATAGTGGGGTACCTCTCCGGCGAGCCCCCGTCCCCGCTGCTGGTGGTTCTTCCTTAACCCCGGCGAGCCCCCCAACCCCTGAAAATCGACTGACCCAAAAGTCGACTCAGTCGACTGAAGTGTGGCTTAATCAGAGCAGAGCAGCAGCACGAGCGAGGGGGAGAGCAGCAGCAACAGCTGGGAGAGCGAGCGATCGAGCGAGAGCTGGAGCAGCAGCAGTAGATCCAGCTGGTATGGATGCCGCCTCCGAAGGGGCCTTGCACTGGGGGGAGAGCCGCCGTGGAGATGTCGCCCGCGGCGCCGGCTTCAAGGTAGCCGCTCCATGGGGGTGCGGGATGGAGCACCGTCGGCACCGGGAGGTCGAGTTTAGGAGAAGGTGCGATGCGATGAGTGTACAACCTCTTTGGTGGCGCCGAGTAGGCCTCGGCTTCGTCCGAGGAGTCGGTGAGGATGCTACGGTTCCGGTGGAGCAGGTTAAGGTGGCGCTGTGGGGATGGAGCAACCATGATAGACGAGGCGATCGTTGGAGCAGCTCCTTGGAGGTGGAGGATGGGGCGGCTGAACCGGCGGGACGGCGAGATGGACGACGGATCCTCATCCGGGGAGGTGGACGAGGGACATCGAGCTGTTGCGGTGGACGACATCATCGGGGAAGAGGCTCCAGTTGGGTAGCGGTGACGTGGCGGCGGAGGAGGGTGGGGTTTCGCGGCTGGAGCGGAGAGGTTATGGCGGCCTGGTATTTCGAATGGCGAAAAGGGGGCGGTGGGAGGGGGTGAAGCATGACTTAGGAACGCGCTTGTCCAAAATGTAGGGTGTGTTACAAAAGTACCCCCCCCCACCGATTTGAACTAGCGGCCCTTTTGGCTCAGGGTTACAAGGGGGATTTCGCGTGTCGGGATTTGGCAGCTGGAGGGAGTTTTCGCGCGCGTTGTAATTTCGGGATAGCAAGGCGCGGGTTGTGAAGGCGCTAGTTTTGGGAGCACGATATCTGAATTTTCGGGATATAACAAGACGCGGGTTGAATTTTAGGGACAAGCCTAACGTGTAGTAATATTGTACTTGTACGTACCAAATCAATTCGCACTTCCCTCAACCAAAAAGAAAACAAAAAAATAAAACTATTCACACCACACAAAGAGAGAGTCTTGCCCCATTTTACTATACAAATGCTATTCAAAGCTACTCCCTCCTTCCATCTATATAGGGCCTAATGCGTTTTTCGATGCTAACTTTGACCAAATATTAGAGCAATGATATATGACATGCAACTTACACAAAGCACACCGTTAAATTCGTCTGTGAAAGGTTCTTTCAATGATATAATTTTCACATTGTGCATGTCATGTACTATTAATCTTGTCAATAGTCAAAGGCGGTCTTAAAATCTCATTACGCCCTATATAGATGGAAGGAGGGAGTATGAATCCATGTTATGTCCGATTAAATTTTTTCGCTTGCTGTATAATGCATGTAACCTACTCATACCAACATTTTAGTGCATTCCAAATGTCTATACTACCGCTGCAATTCGAACTAAATTTGAATTCGTTTCTCTATTTCAATAAGAATCTACAATCATGATTGTTGCCAACTTCAACCATCATAGTTTCCTTGCTATCCGCCAGATATAAATCAGACGGCCTATAATGCAGGATGGCAGGCACACCATCATCAACAACTCCATTTTTTATAAGAGTAGAGATAAAATATATTAAATGTAGTATACCATGTTCATAACCACACCATGTGTATCACCGTTATATATATTCACACATCCGTCGGTTTGAAACACTATGATAAATTCTTCAAATATACGAATTCGCTTTTTATAATGAAGTATATATGATCTCTATTCGTCTTTTACACCCACACAACCCTCTTATGTTTGCAGCTAGCGCTAACTTTCTCTTGTGCATGCACACGCCCACATCCCTCTCACCCTCCCTTAGCATTCTCTAGCTCCATCGTGCAAATTCGTCTTTTCACTTTAGGTCGTTCACCCACCGTGTGTGTAGGCCCCCCAGCTCCTTCTTTACAGCACACATCGATCGATATGCCTCTCTAGCGAGGTGTGCCTAGCACAAACACAAGCTTCCCCTCTTCTCTTGTCACCGTCCATGACTCACTCCCACCACTCTTTTCATCGTTCTCGTACTCGCACACTCCTCCCCCTCGATATAGTATGCCTCTCGTACCACCTCCTACATGCATCCCTCTCTCTCTATCCTTCTCTGCGTACCTCATTTGCTTCTAACACACACATGCATGTATACCGATCGATCTCCCAACATATACCTAGATCGACTTTAACTACCCCCCACCGATCGACGTATCTCACAAGTTATGTCTCTCCTTTCTCTTACAAAGGGCGATTGATCTTCCTATGTAGTTACGTCTGCTTACCGCAGCCACATCGTACCCCCTCATCATTCGTGCATGCCTCCTGACCCGTCTCTCACACGCACGTGCACAGACAACAAGCAGCCATCTCCTCTCTTATTGATATTGCGGGCGTGCCCTCCGTTTGTCTAGCAAGCCTATCCCACCATTTGTTAGAAGCAACTCCACTACCACTCCCTCCAACACTCTAGCTCTATCTCTCTCCCAACCTTATTCATCTCCTGCACATATGCATGGATGTTGATCGATCTCCCTTAATACATGAGGCAGATCGATCTCCTTAATACATGAGGTAGGCCTCTCTCCTCCTCCACACATATACCAGCCATTGTACCTCTATAGTTAATTGGGCCTCCCTCTTCCCCCACCACACACCGATAGTCGAGCGCTGCAGGTAGGTATCCATGCCACAGAGACAAACTGCACATGTCCCATCTCACGTTCCAGTAGGCCAACCACTCTATATCTTTGACGTGGGCACACACAAATTCGATGGCACTCTTTATCGATCGCGCGCGCACACACACACATCATCCCTCTCTTCAATTCTATGGACACCTCAAGCCGATGATACCTCCACTCTCTTCTCGTGGATCGCCCCCTCTATATATATGTTATATCCAGGACTCTATTTCACACACATTGCATATGTTGAATTTTTTGATTGACCCCCCCAAAAAACTCTCAAGAACCCACACACTATATCTCTCTAGGGTTGTATCTCTCTCACACAACCCCACGCAGGTGGTGTACGTATACAAGAAGAGAATAGGTGCACCGTGCACGTACTCGCACTTCGTGCCCAGCCACACCCACGCGGGTACACGGTGGAGCTCATTTCTTTACGAAATGGAAACCCACGTGCTAATTTGAGTGCCTATAGCGGTTGTTTACCTAGGGAGGTCGTGTACCGCGCGTGCATGAAACAAAGTTCGACTTGACGCGTTGCCGCATTATTTTAAAATAAAGTTATAGCGCTCAATGGCACGTACACAGAATATAAAATGATTTTTATGGAGGAAAAGGTAGTCCACTCTTTAGAGTATCTCACACAAGGCTCCGGTGGCCTCTCTCTCTCACCGTTGGTCACTGATCCAGCCGCATCCCGTCCGCCGGGGGAAAGGGAGTGCGGTGGCCTCTCTCTCTCTCTCTCTCTCACCGTTGGTCATTGAACCGGCCGCATCCCGTCCGCCGGGGGAAAGGGAGTGCAGTGGCCTCTCTCTCTCACCGTTGGTCACTGATCCGGCCGCATCCCGTCCGCCGGGGGAAAGGGAGGAAGTGCATCATTTCTCCGTTCGACGGCGCCGAGGCAGCACGTCCCGATTTGCTGTACACGCCGTTCTCTCTGACCAAGCTCCGGCGCGGTAGGGCCTACGCCACCTGCTCGCAGATTCCGCCCACCGCTGCTCACCTAGTTACATCCCGACGACCTCCAGGTATCCCCTCCGGCCTTGCTCCACTGCCCGTTTTCCCACGTCGCTGCATGTGGATCTTCCATAGTTCTTTGCCCAAAATGTAGCTCGTCCGGCGTACTTTCCATATTGCATTCTCGTCCTCACACCGTTTTAGACAAACACAACCGTGTTGTTATCTTCCCTTAGGATAAGGAATGTGCTTCTTTTTTGTCATCGCATGTGTCATCAACTGTTATTGGCCAGTAATTGTTTCCTTTCTACCTCTTTTTTGCAAACAGGGCTATCCATTTCACGTTGTTGCTATTGCGACCTTTTGGTGAACTGCACAAATCACTTTTTTCTTAAGAGTGTTTTGTGCAGTTGTACTAAAATGTCACACGGGCAACGTCTCTACATTTCAGTGCGACTGCACAAAGGGAGATTGGTTTTGCTCTATCCTCCTCATCCAACTCTGAGCCTAATCTTCTCCAACTAGTTAGTCTTAAGATAGACTGCAAAGGTGACCGACTTCTATTTGTGTGTTTATTGTTTCATCAGCAGTCCTCCATTATCGTAATCACACTTGATATCTTTGGAACAGAGACGCTCAGCTCTATTTTAGTGGAGCTGCACAAAATGATCGGAATGTTGCATTCTCTAGACAACTACTTTTTTCCCAACATGCCTTGTTGATTTAGACAGAGCTAGGGGGACGTTGCCGCCAATGAAAGCATGGATCAATTTTAATTTAACACCTTCTCACAACTTTGTCTTCAGTTGTGATGTAATTATTAGCTCTGATCTGCTAATAATTGACATGCATTAGCAAGGAAGTTAGTTTTTTATTGTTTCCGAAAGAGCATCGATGGAAAGACACGTGAAACAAAAGCTGAAAGCTCACACCATTGTACAATTTCATGTCGCTGGAAAATTATTTGTATAGTACGTCAATTATGTAAACAAATGATGGAAGCTTGATAGCATTGCCAAAAGCCTCTTCATCATCCGGGTCCATGTGCCATGCACAAAATTATACTCCTTCGTTCCTAAATATTTGTCTTTTTACAAATTCAAACGGGCATATTTTAGAGTGTAGATTCACGGGCATATTTTAGTAATTTACATGGCGTTTCTCAATGACACGCAGGTCATACAAAAAATAAAGACAACTCCTATGGCTCCTGCCGGTTGTCATACTCATTGACATGCAAGTCATGATTCCTATTACAATAGCATGAACATCTCATACATCACATATATATCATTCATCATTCATCACAACTTTGGCCATATCATATCACAAAGCACTTGCTGCAAAAACAAGTTAGACGTCCTCTAATTGTTGTTGCAAGTTTTACGTGGCTGAAGTAGGGTTCTAGCAAGAATGTTTTCTTACCTACGTGAAAGCCACAACATGATTTGTCAACTTCTATTTACCCTTCATAAGGACCCTTTTCATCGAATCCGCTCCAACTAAAGTGGGAGAGACAGACACCCGCCAGCCACCTTATGCAACTAGTGCATGTTAGTCGGTGGAACCGGTCTCACGTAAGCGTACGTGTAAGGTTGGTCCGGGCCGCTTCATCCCACAATACCGTTGAAGCAAGATAAGACTAGTAGCGGCAAGAAAGTTGACAACATCTACGCCCACAACAAATTGTGTTCTACTCGTGCAAAAAGAACTACGCATAGACTTAGCTCATGATGCCACTGTTGGAGAACGTTGCAGAAAACAAAATTTTTCCTACTGTTTCACCAAGATCCATCTATGAGTTCATCTAGCAACGAGTGATTGGATGCATATACGTACCTTGTAGATCGCGAGCGTTCAAAGAACGGGGATGAGGGAGTCGTACTCGACGTGATCCGAATCACCTGAGATCCTAGCGCCGAACGGATGGCACCTCCGCATTCAACACACGTACGGTCAGCGTAACGTCTCCTCCTTCTTGATCCAGCAAGGGGAAGGAGAGGTTGAGGAAGATGGCTCCAGCAGCAGCACGACGACGTGGTGGTGGTGGAGCTGTAGTACTCCGGCAGGGCTTCGCCAAGCTCTATGGAGGAGGAGGAGGTGTTGGAGAGGGAGAGGGAGGCACCAAAGGCGTGGGGTGAGAAGTCCTCCATCTCCCCACTATATATAGGAGGGCCAAGGGGGGGGGCACCGGCCCTAGGAGATCCAATCTCCTAGGGGGGGCGGCGGCCAAGGGAGGAATCCCTCCTCCCCAAGGCACCTAGGAGGTGCCTTCCCCCTTTGGGACTCTTCCCTTCTTGAACCCTAGGTGCATGGGCCTCTTGGGGCTGGTGCCCTTGGCCCATGTAGGCCAAGGCGCACACCCCTACAGCCCATGTGGCCCCGGGGCAGGTGGCCCCACCCGGTGGACCCCTGGGACCCTTCCGGTGGTCTCGGTACAATACTGGTGACCCCAAAACTTGTCCCGATGCCCGAACGGGGACCCACCTGACAGCGGGGACCCACCGGACGGGCCACCGTATTTCGCGAAAAAAACGTTTCCCCCCTGACTACTAGGACCCACCAGCTACACCTTCGCACGCAAGGAAGTGCATCCGGGCAAACAAAAACAAAACGATTCGCCCCTCTGACTGCTGGGACCCACCAGCTACATCTTCGCACGCAAGGAAGTGCCTGACAGTCGGGACCCACCTGGTCGAAGCATACGTAGCGTTGTCATTCTGGTCGCGAACGTGTACGTACATATATACTGGTTGATGTAGAGGCGCGCACGTGTCATAGTAGAGGCGCGCACGTAGCATGTACACGTACGTACAACGGTCAGGGTGCAAGAAAGAAAATACGGCCACATATGTGTACATACGGGCGGGGTCTCGAACGCCTACTTGTGCATACGTACGGCGAGGGCTCGTGTACATGGCTGGGTCGGAACGGAGAAACAACATCGTCGTCGTGTTCATGGGGAGGCAACGGAATGCGTCGTGTTCATGGGAGGCAACATAATGCGTCATGTTCATCGGGAGGGCTTGGACGGAACAGGCGATGGAAACGAGGCCTGGCGTACCGCAGAACGGAGGAAACGGCCTTGTGTTCGACCGGCCACGTTCGAAACGGGATCCTGTTCATCGGGACGGGTGTGGCATACCGCAAAACAGAGGAAACAGACCTCCTATGGTCGAAACGGGGGTCCTGTTGATCGGGAGGGGTGTGGCGTACCGCAAAACGGACGAAACGGACTTGTGTTGGAGCGCTACGGTCGAAACGGGGGTCAGGTTCATCGGGAGGGGTGTGGCGTACCGCAAAACGGGACTCCACGGGATACTGTTCATCTCCACCGTCGACCTCCTCCAGCCTCCACGGGCTCCTGTTCATCCAGCCTACACCGCGCGCTACTCCACTGGCTACTGTTCAACCACCCCTCCACCGTCTACTGTTTATCCAGCCCTCCACACCACGGGGTCCTGTTCAACCACCCCTCCACGGGCACCCCTCCACCGTCTACTGTTCATTCAGCCCTCCACACCACGGGGTCCTGTTCATCCACCCCTCCACGGGCACCCCTTCGCCGTCTACTGTTCATCCAGCCCTCCACCACACCACGGGGTCCTGTTCATCCAGAGGCAACGCCACCGCTCACTGTTCATCCATACCCCCCGCAACACTCACTGTTCATCCCATCGATCGGCTTTTGTTAGCAGCAGTAGTGAAGGAATCGCTCGATCGGGTTAAGTTAACAGCCATCGACCGATCGCTCAAGTTCAGTAATGCGTAGCCTGCAGTGCAATCACTCGGGTTCAGTTAGAGCCCAATGCCTCGCTCGGGTTCAGTTAGAGCCAACGCCTCGCACACACGCGTGTATGTGTACGAGAGAAACGTGCATCGCTCGGCCCCCGACCTCCCACCGTAACTGGGAACTCCCCGAAATTTTCCTCCCCCTCGCTTCTACCATGGTTTTTTCCGTCATGGATGGCCCAAAGAATGTCATGCAGCTGCGTCTCCGGCCCGCCCAGGACGAAAAGCCCATTTTCTATCATGATTTTTTGTCATAGAAGTAGGAGCCCACCACATCTATGATTGTACCGGGTTTTGTCACAATTATCATCATAGAAGTGTCATATGTATGACATAAAAAAATTTCGTTCGGCCCAAAATGTCATGGATGTGTCTTTTTTTGTAGTGCTCGTAATCAAGAGGATCAATATTCGAAGTGGGGGGAGCCAAGGTATGGTGCATCACCGGGACCGGATACCTGTCCGGCACGCCGAAGAAGGCATCCGAAGAGTGGCCTTCCGAATGGTTCTATATTGACGACGTTGCTCTTCCTAACCCAATATGATTGGGTCTCCCCTAATTTTCAAGTGCCCTGTTGAAGAAACGCCACAACTGGCGCCCTCGGAGCCTCGAGGAGGAGGATAGCGCGGAAGTCAGCCAGTTGATGGGCAAGATTAAGACGCTCGCCCAGTCCGGATTTTCAATAATTGTGGTAATGGTGATTTCTATAGCGCAGGGGGTCCAACCACTCCAATATAGAGGGCTTCCCATGTGGCACTATAATGGGGACGATGATGCCTCACGCTGCGGTCAGAAGGGTCCAAAAACCCCCGCCGCTTTGGCCAAAATATTGCCCGAAGTGTACAAAGGGGGGAAGGAGGAGTTCACTCGTCTCCAATGTCAAGATGGATTTTCCATGTATAATCCTCCAAGCCGGGTGAGTTCTAATCCCACCATTTTACTCAATCCTCTCCCTGTATACTTTTTAATGGATAGTAACCTATCGACTCGCAACAGGAATGGCAGAAGGCTACCGAGGGGATCCATAGCCCCACCCCCAGCCGGAGGATCACAACCGGGACCTTGAACCCGGATTCGAAGAAGATCCGGAAATATTTGTGGAGCTTAAGAATGGAGTATTCTACCAGGCGAGATATGATGGTATGGAAGTGCCCATCATCGCCGATTATCCCGGCCTCCTCCCTGCTTTGCATGTAAGTAATTTAAGAGACACCTTCTTCGAAAGAGATTCCTTATTATGACTCACCCACCGCACTATTTCGTGCTCCAAAGGGAAGGCGCTCGACGCCACAACATGCACCAGAAGCATCTTCGAGGAGAGCGGTGCCCGCGCCGAGCACATCTTCGAAGAGAAAGGCAAACGATAATACGGCAGAACCTTCATCAAAGAGGTAAGACTTTCTTTTTAAAATATGTCTCTTGGTCGCCACATCAAATCGTGGCATCATCCGCCGCGTTTTATCAGGAAAAGCGTCCGCCGGACTATGTCCGGGGATCATGCTGGTCGTGCCTCCACTAGTCAGGTTCCAGACCCTGCCCTAAGGACGGGGGCTGACATGGGAGTGGCGCCGGACTGTCCTTTCGCAGAGGATTCAGATGATATGTCCGTCACGGACTCTGAAGTGGAGAGCACCATGAATCATCATCTTCGGAGGGCTACTCTCCATGACTCCGGCTTTTCAAAGGAGGCATTCGATGCCTTCATCTCGGCCGATGCGTACATCCGAGCTGCTCGGGATGGACTTGTCAGAGCCATAGACCAGCATCTAAAAGATATGCGGGTGAGTTAGATTTGATAATCATATACTAGTAGTCCCCCGAGACTTAAAGCAGTTGATACAACTAATTTAAGGATCATTGTATAATCAGGCACTTATGGAGAAGAATAGCCTGTTGTCTCAAGAGCCGGAAAAGTGTCAGACTCAGCTAACTGCGGTTACCACCGAATTGGAAAAATCCAAGGAGGCACCACCTAGTAATGCTTCTCCCCATCAGAAAAAAAGTATAATCATATACCATTTATATTAATACTGCTGCGTTTTTGCTGACAGAATCAATAGAGCAACTGAGAGAGAAACTGAAGGTCGCCCAGGCTGGTGAACAAGAGGCCAAAAGGCAACATGCGGCAGGTGTCATGGAATTGTCATGGCAGATGTCCTAGTGTGAGGACTTAGTCGTGAGGCCAACACATCTTTGTAGTAGCTTGAGAGGGGTTGAGCGGAATCGAGAGACGCAACACAAGAAAAAGATTTAAATAGCTTCAAACCCCGGGAAACATCATCCAGAAATAGCCCTACATGCTGTTTGTGGCTAGGTCTCATTATCATCATGAGGGAGTCGCCGTATAAGTCGGCGTCCCTAATTGTGTCTAGCTCTAGAGATTATTGCTTGTTTCTTGTCCTGTTTTGGGGTGCCCTCCTCCTCCTTATATATGTTGAAGGGGCGGGTTACATGACTAGTCCTAGTAGGATTAGGATTACTCTATTACAAGTGGAGTCCTAGTCTTGCTTCCTTTGTAAGGGAATATTCCTTACGCTTTCTTCTTAAGCCAGCCCACCATCGCATGAACCGGCCTACTGGGCCTTGTCGTCCATCTGACCTGCCCGCCGGGTCTCCGATGAATCATAAACCGCCAGGTCCAAGCGAGTCGCCAAGCTCCAGCCGGGTCATACATCCGACCGTTTATACCGCGGGTTATATCCCCGACATTAGCCCCCAGTTTAATTTGGATTTATCCATGTTAAACTGATCCTGCAACATAAACACAAGAACAAATTTGACATGTTGTGCTCCGGGTCAAATATTCTTGTAAGCCGGCACCTGATCATCCTTAAGTCCTTGACATTTTCTCCTGGAAAATCCGGGTCAATAGGCCAGCTTCATAATCCATTTGCTGACATTGGCTCTTGTAAAGAAATATTATAGGAAATAATCCATTTGAGTCGTCCTTCAATGCTCTGATTTGACAAAAATATTGGTCTTGAAATATTCAACTGATATTCAGCCGGTTTGAAGATGTAGAACTTGCCGGTTTAATATTACCAAAATTGTCGGTTTGTAAATATTGATGGCACTGAGTCATAATTCTTGCCGACACCGGGTCATTATTATTGATGACACCGGGCTATGATTGTTGCAGACACCGGGTCATAATGATTGGTCGCGTCGGGTCAATATGATTTGCTCAAAACTGAGAATTCGAAAGTATTTCTCCTTATATCCGTGTTACCTGTAGCTCCCAAGTGCCGGGTTCTCATGCTTGCATCAACCTGGGACTTGTAATTGTCTTATGCTCACAAAAACTTCAACCGGTGTAGCCCCCAAGGGCCGGGTCATTATGCAATAATGAGCAGGGACTTTGTAGATGTAGACTTGAGCAGCAACATGTCCAAGTGCCATGGTGCATACTGGCAGTGACATGGGACTTACATATTTGATGTAATCTCAACTTGAATAATGTAGCCCCCAAGTGCCGGGTCATAAGCCTGCAGCGACTCGGGACTATTCCTTCCATTGTAGAATAAATTATATCCATTGATAAAATAATATCCATTGCGCTGAAGCGACTTTGAAAACCTCAATCATAATATTGGTTATTGATAACCATAATAAAAATCCAGCCATGTTGGCTATTAAAGATTTGAATAGTATAATCCGGTTTGGAAAACCGGTTCCTGTGATATTGAATCGTACTGTCGGTTTAGGATACATGTGTAGTAAGGGTGATAACCCAGTCTTTAGAAGCCAAAACTTCCAAATGTTTATGATTGTCATATATGGCGACTTATCATCCAAAGTCAAGCCGGGTTAATCAAAACCACATATATGCCTCAGATATGAACAAAAAGGTCTCAAGACAAAACCAAAGATTGTTTTCAAAAAACTTAAGCCAAACAGAGAAAAAATGAGGGTTCTGATTTGAATACGATCAGTAAACCAAACCAAAAGGGGTTAAGTTAGGATTCGAATACGATCATGAAGCCCCCTAGTGGTTTTGGCGTTGCGCCGATCAAGAGGGTACCGACAGCTATGTTATCTTTGGTTCGAATACGACCTATGTTTGAACAGGAAGCCCCAAATGACCTTGAGAGTTTTTTAACGACTCTGATTCGAATACAATCAAAGTCGGACCCAAAAGGGGTTAATCTATGATTCGAATACGATCAAGAAGCCCCCTAGTGGGTTTGGCATTGCGCCGATCAAGAGGGTACCGACAGCTATGTTCTCTTTGGTTCGAATACGACCTATGTTTGAATAGGAAGCCCCCTAGTGATCTTGAGACTTTTCTTAACGACTCTGATTCGAATACGATCAAAGTCGGACCCAAAAGGGGTTAAGCTAGATTCAAATACAATCGGCCCCCAATGGTCTTTTGAAGCAGGGTACCTATGTTTGAGTTGTGCCTTGCAATAGACTCTCTTTGGTCCCTTTAATTTTTCCTGAGAACTCGAGCTTTGCAAAGATAAATTCTTCTTGAACGGGAAATTCATAAACCGGATATTGAGAGCTTCAAAGCTTTGCGAGAGACAAATTTACCTTGAGCCAGATTTTGAACCGGGTTTGAGAGCTTCAAAGCTTTGTGGTAGATAAATTTTCCTTGAACCCGATTGTAAACCGAAAGCATCATTGTGAGCCAGAATATTTCTGACGGCCTTTTAAATTTTCATCAATATAGCAGTAGCTTCTGGGACCGAGTTATCTTTCCTCCACTGACCCGGAGTTCTTGAATCTGCTTAAACTGACAGTCATTTACTGAGTCATGTCATCATAGCCCCCGAGTCTCAAGGCGACTCGAGGAGTTGTCTTGAGATTCTTCATATTTGACCGCGATATAAACCGGTATGAGTCATTCAACAACTCAGTGATATAAAAATTCCTTTTGCATTAAACAACTTATCATGCGTTGAAAGACTTTCAAGCTAGAGTAGTTGCTCTTTTAAAGAAAACAATATATAATATAAAAATATAATAGATGGATTTCACCTGACATGTTAGGCTAGAAAATATCCACCGCGAAGTTGATGATCAGTTGATCACCACGGTGAAGCGGCGCGGTAAACCGTGCGGACGGGCAAGTTAGCCACATTGTGTTGATGTAGAATGGGCCACGCGGGCGGCGGTTTGCGCACACCCATAAAGCAGCGCACAGTGCAGTCCCGGTGAGTCAATTGTAGGCCCGGCCACAGAGGTGGCGATTTGCGCGCGCCCATAGAACAGCGAGTGGGCACGGACGCTGTTGCACAATGATACTAGCGCCCGCTCCATATCCATCACATGGCATCACTTTTGTAGTGAATAATTATCCTGCGCAAAAAATATTACCAGCCAGGTTATCTGTTCACAGACAGATTATTATATACAGATGAAATATATAGAATGAGATCACCTGATGTATTTTTTGGAGGCAGTAATTGCACAACAATTTGACCGAAATTCGACCGAGTGATGGCCTTCACATCCAACAAACTGATAACCCACAAGTATAGGGGATCGCAACAGTTTTTGAGGGTAGAGTATTCAACCCAAATTAATTGATTCGACACAAGGGGAGCCAAAGAATATCTCATGTATTAGCAGCTGAGTTGTCAATTCAACCACACCTGGATAACTTAATATCTACAGCAAAGTGTTTAGTAGCAAAGTAATATGATAGTAGTGGTAACGGTAGCAAAAGGTACGATAGCAAAAGTAATATTTTTGGTGTTTTGTACTGATGATAACAATAGTAACGGAAAAGTAAATAAGCGAAGAACAATATATGGAAAGCTCGTAGGCAATAGATTAGTGATGGAGAATTATGCCGGATATGGTTCATCATGTAACAGTCAGAACCCAGGGTAACACAGAACTAGCTCCAATTCATCAATGTAATGTAGGCATATATTCCGAATATAGTCATACGTGCTTATGGAAAAGAACTTGCATGACATCTTTTGTCCTACCCTCCCGTGGCAGCGGGGTCCTAGCAGAAACTAAGGGATATTAAGGCCTCCTTTTAATAGAGTACCGGACCAAAGCATTAACACATAGTGAATACAAGAACTCCTCAAAATACGGTCATCACTGAAAGTGGCCCCAATTATTGTCACTTCGGGGTTGCCGGATCATAACACATAGTAGGTGACTATAGACTTGCAAGATAGGATCAAGAACTCACATATATTCATTAAAACATAATAGGTTCAGATCTGAAATCATGGCACTCGGGCCCTAGTGAGAAGCATTAAGCATAGCAAAGTCATAGCAACATCAATGTCAGAACATAGTGGATACTAGGGATCAAACCCTAACAAAACTAACTCAATTACATGATAAATCTCATCCAACCCATCACCGTCCAGCAAGCCTATGATGGAATTATTCACACACGTTGGTGAGCATCATGAAATTGGTGATGGAGGATGGTTGATGATGACGATGGTAGCGGATTCCCCTCTCCGGAGCCCCGAATGGACTCTAGATCAGCCCTCACGAGAGAGTTTAGGGCTTGGCGGCAGCTCCGTATCGTAAAACATGATGAATCCTTCTCCTTTATTTTTTTCTCCCCGAACACGAATATATGGAGTCAAGGTTGAGGTCGGTGGAGCTCCAGGGGTCCCACGAGGTAGGGGGCATGCCCAGGGGGCAAGCGCGCCCCCACCCTCGTGGCTAGGGTGTGGGCCCCCTGGCCTTGATTCTTGGCCAGTATTTTTTATTATTTCCAAAAATAATCTCCGTGGAGTTTTAGGTCATTCCGAGAACTTTTGTTTCTGCACATAAATAATACCATGGCAATTCTGTTGAAAACAGCGTCAGTCCGGGTTAGTTCCATTCAAATCATGCAAGTTAGAGTCCAAAACAAGGGCAAAAGTGTTTGGAAAAGTAGATACGATGGAGACGTATCAACTCCCCCAAGCTTAAACCTTTGCTTGTCCTCAAGCAATTCAGTTGACAAACCGAAAGTGATAAAGAAAAACTTTTACAAACTCTGTTTGCTCTTGTTGTTGTAAATATGTAAAGCCAGCATTCAAGTTCTCAGCAAAGATTATAAACTAACCATATTCACAATAACTCTTAGGTCTCATGTTTACTCATATCAATGGCATAGTCAAGTAGCGAGCAATAATAATAAATCTCGAATGATAACACTTTCTCAAAACAATCATAATATGATATAACAAGATGGTATCTCGCTAGCCCTTTCTGAGACCGCAAAACATAAATGCAGAGCACCTTTAAAGATCGAGGACTGACTAGACATGGTAATTCATGGTAAAAGAGATCCAGTCAAATCATACTCAATGTAAACTAACAGTAATGGATGCAAATGACAGTGGTGCTCTCCAACTGGTGCTTTTTAGTAAGAGGATGATGACTCAATATAAAAGTAAATAGATAGGCCCTTCACAGAGGGAAGAAGAGATTTGTAGAGGTGCCAGAGCTCGGTTTTGAAATAGAGGTGAATAATATTTTGAGCGGTATACTTTCATTGTCAACATAACAACCAAGAGATGACGATATCTTCCATGCTACACACATTATAGGCAGTTCCCAAACAGAATGGTAAAGTTTATACTCCCCCTCCACCAACTTGCATCAATCCATGGTTTGCTCGAAACAACGAGTGCTTCCAACTAACAACAGTCTCGGGGGAGTTTTGTTTGCAATTATTTTGATTTGAGTTGCATAAAGCATGGGACTGGGCATCCCGGTGACCAGCCATTTTCTCGTGAGTGAGGAGCGGAGTCCACTCCTCTTGAGAATAACCCGCCTAACATGGAAGATACAGACAGCCCTAGTTGATACATGAGCTATTCGAGCATGCAAAACAGAATGTTTATTTGATGGTTTAGAGTTTGGCACATACAAATTTACTTGGAACGGCAGGTAGATACCATATATAGGTAGGTATGGTGGACTCATATGGAACAACTTTGGGGTTTATGGGATTGGATGCACAAGCAGTATTCCCGCTTAGTATAGGTGAAGGCTTGAAAAAGACTGGGAAGCGACCAGCTAGAGAGCGACAACAGTCATGAACATGCATTAAAATTAATCAACACCGAATGCAAGCATGAGTAGGATATAATGCACCATGAACATAAATATCGTAGAGGCTATGGTGATTTTTTTTCAACTACATGCATGAACATGTGCCAAGTCAAGCCACTCGAATCGTTCAAAAGAGGATTGAGGGAGTCCTGGATTAGGGGGTGTCCAGATGGCCGGACTATACCTTCAGCCGGACTCCTGGACTATGAAGATACAAGATTTAAGACTTCGTCCCGTGTCCGGAAGGGACTTTCCTTGGCGTGGAAGGCAAGCTTGGCGATACGGATATGCAGATATCCTACCATTGTAACCGACTTTGTGTAACCCTAACCCTCTTCGGTGTCTATATAAACCGGAAGGTTTTAGTCCATAGGACAACGTACACAACAACAATCATACCATAGGCTAGCTTCTAGGGTTTAGCCTCTCCGATCTCGTGGTAGATCTACTCTTGTACTACCCATATCATCAATATTAATCAAGCAGGACGTAGGGTTTTACCTCCATCGAGAGGGCCCGAACCTGGGTAAAACTTCGTGTCCCTTGCCTCCTGTTGCCATCCGGCCTAGACGCACAGTTCGGGACCCCCTACCCGAGATCCGCCGGTTTTGACACCGACATTGGTGCTTTCATTGAGAGTTCCTCTGTGTCGTCGCCGTCAGGCTTGATGGCTCCTACGATCATCAATGGCGATGTAGTCCAGGGTGAGACCTTCCTCCCCGGACAGATCTTCGTCTTCGGTGGCTTTGCACTACGGGCCAATTCACTTGGCCATCTGGAGCAGATCGAAAGCTATGCCCCTGGCCGTCAGGTCAGATTTGGAAGTTTAAACTACACGGCTGACATCCGCGGGGACTTGATCTTCGACGGATTCGAGCCATTGCCGAGCGTGCCGCACTGTCACGACGAGCATGATCTAGCTCTGCCGCCGAACAGTGCCCTGGAGGCCGCACCCGCATCGGCTTCGACCCTTAATTTGGAGCCAACTACGCCGATCGAGGATGGGTGGTTGGACACCGCCTCGGGGGCTGCAATCCCAACGGCGCTCGAGCCGAACACCAGCCCCGCACTCTACGAGACTCGTGACTCCAAGGAGCCGGACTCCTCTCCGGACTCCGAACCCTCCGCGCCCCTGCCGATCGAATCTGATTGGGCGCCAATTATGGAGTTTACTATCGCGGACATCTTTCAGCACTCGCCTTTCGGCGATATTCTGAAGAAACTGAAGTCTCTCTCTTTATCAAGAGAGCCCTGGCCGGACTACGGTCAACAAGGTTGGGATTCGGACGATGAAGAAATTCAAAGCCCACCCACCACCCACTTTGTAGCCACTGTCGACGACTTAACCGACATGCTCGACTTCGACTCCGAAGACATCGACGGTATGGACGCCGATGAAGGAGACGATGAAGAACCAGCGCCTATCAGGCCCTAGAAAGCCACCTCGTCATATGACATATACATGGTGGACACCCCAAAAGAAGGAGATGGCGATGGAACAGCGGAGGATGAGCACAGGAGGATGGAGAAACCAGCCCTCATGAGAGAGCGGCAGACAGAGAGGTCGAGGACGATAATTATATGCCTCCCTCCAAAGACGAGGCAAGCCTCGACGATGACGAATTCGTCGTGCCAGAGGATCCCGTCGAGCAAGAGCGTTTTCAACGCAGGCTTATGGCCACGGCAAGAAGCCTCAAGAAAAAACAGCAACAACTTAGAGCTGATCAAGATGCTAGTCGACAGATGGACTGAAGTCCTTGCGGCCGAAGATCATAAACTCGAACGCCCCTCCAAGAGCTACCCAAAGCGCAGGTTGCTACCCCGATTAGAGGAGGAAGCACTTGATGCGGCCGACCGGCCACCTTGTGGCCGCGACAGAGAGGCCTCTCGGCCCTCCGTACCAAGGCACGGGAATATGCGCTGGACTTACGAGATATGTTGGAGGACAAGGCAAGGCAAACAAGATCGATCTACAGATCGCATGGGCACCCCACAACTCGAGACAGTAACCGTCACGCCGGCCACAAATTCGGCAGGGCCGAACACAGTAGACAAAGCTCATTGGAGCTACGTCATGATATAGCCTAGTACAGAGGCGCCGCACACCCACTATGCTTCACAGATAAAATAATGGATCATCAAATCCCCGAGGGTTTCAAACCCATAAATATCGAATCATATGATGGCACAACAGATCCTGCGGTATGGATCGAGGGTTATCTCCTTCATATCCACATGGCCCATGGCGATGATTTCCACGCCATCAAATACCTCCCACTCAAGCTTAAAGGACCAGCTCGGCATTGGCTTAATAGCTTGCCAACATGATCAATCAGTTGTTGGGAGGACCTGGAAGCCGCATTCCTCGACAATTTCCAGGGCACTTATGTGCGACCCCCAGACGCCGATGACCTAAGTCACGTAATTCAGCAGCCAGACGAATCGGCCAGGCAATTCTGGACACGGTTCCTAACAAAGAAAAATCAAATAGTCGACTTTCCGGACGCTGAGGCCCTAGCAGCCTTCAAGCACAATATCCGTCACGAGTGGCTTGCCCGGCACCTTGGACAGGAAAAGCCGAAGTCTATGGCAGCACTCACGACACTCATGACCCGCTTTTGCGCGGGAGAAGACAGCTGGCTTGCTCGTAGCAACAATATGACCAAGAACCCTGGTAATTCGGATGCCAGGGATAGTAGTGGCAGGTCGCGTCGCAACAAGACGAAGCGCCGCATTAACGGCGACAATGTTGAGGATATGGCAGTTAATGCCGGATTCAGAGGCTCTAAATCCGGTCAGCGGAAAAAGCCATTCAAAAGGAATCCTAGGGGACCGTCCAGTTTGGACCGAATACTCGACCGCTTGTGCCAGATACATGGCACCCCCGAAAAGCCAGCCAATCACACCAACAGGGATTGTTGGGTGTTCAAGCAGGCATGCAAGTTAAACGCCGAAAATGAAGACAAGGGGATGCATGGCGATGACGACGAGGAGCCCCGGCCGCCGAACAACAATGGACAGAAGGGTTTTCCCCCACAAGTGCGGACGGTGAACATGATATACGCAACCCACGTCCCCAAAAGGGAGCGGAAGCGCGCGTTAAGGGACGTATACGCGGTAGAGCCAGTCGCCCCAAAGTTCAACCCATGGTCCTCCTGCCCGATCACCTTTGATCGAAGGGACCATCCCACTAGCATCCGTCATGGCGGATTCGCCGCATTGGTTCTAGACCCAATTATTGACGAATTTCATCTCACTAGAGTCCTGATGGACGGCGGCAGCAGCCTGAACCTGCTTTACCAGGATACAGTGCGGAAAATGGGCATAGATCCCTCGAGGATTAAGCCCACCAAAACGACCTTTAAAGGCGTAATACCAGGTGTAGAGGCCAACTGTACAGGCTCAGTCACACTTGAAGTGGTCTTCGGATCTCCGGATAATTTCCGAAGCGAGGAGTTAATCTTCGACATAGTCCCATTCCGTAGTGGCTATCACGCACTGCTCGGGCGAACCGCATTCGCCAAGTTCAATGCGGTACCGCACTACGCATACCTTAAGCTCAAAATGCCAGGCCCTCGAGGAGTAATTACGGTCAATGGAAACACCGAACGCTCCCTCCGAACGGAGGAGCACAGGGCGGCCCTTGCAGCAGAAGTACAAAGCAGCCTCTCCAGGCAGTTCTCCAGTCCGGCCATTAAACGACCGGACACCGTCAAGCGCGCCCGGAGTAACCTACAACAAGACCGCCTGGCACGACCCGAGCAGGCATAGCAATGCGGCCCCAACCCCAGCCCTCGCAAAAATGCGATACCAGTACTTCGTGTACATAACTACGCTCTAGAAATACCATGGGTACAGGGGGAGGGGCACCATCACGGCACGCCCGAAACACGGCTTAAACTGCACCAGGGGCTGCCGATTTTTTAATTTTCTCTTACATTCAGGACTCCACTCTTCGGAAGGCCCGTTCGGCAGTTCAATTGCCGAACAAACGATGCAAGAACCAGGGAAGCAGACAAGCCACGCCGCATTACGGAACTCCCAGGTGGTCTCTATCATGAGCAGTATACCTGTTTCGCATACTATTCCGCAGCTTGCCCCTGGAACAGACACGTTTAATAGTCCAACCTTTTGCTTATCACATTATTTGTATCGTTCTGCTTTGATCGCAGCCCTCTTTAATAAACAATGCATAGCTTTTGTCTATTTTTGCATTACTCTTTTTTAATATATGTTCCTTAACGACATGTTGCATCTGTACACTTTGGTACGACCAAAATACGCCAGGGGCTTTAGTACCCCTCAATATGGTGTGAGAAGTCCGAACACTTTAACAAGTGCGGCACCCCGAACTTATAGCATTATATGCATCGGCTCCGAATCATGTCTTGCATCAATTGTTGGGTTTGCCCGGCTCCTATGTTTTGGTGCCTTACGTTCCACTATATCGGCTAAGGTAGCACTAGGAGAACCACTGCGATTGTGCCCCAGTTGAGCTGGGTCGAGCACCTCAATGGAGAAAGCTAAAACTGACTGTCATGATGAAGCGAGAGCTGGTCGCTGTTCGAGAGGTTTTTCGAGTCCCTAAAGACTTATGCCGCTTAGAGCGAGGAGTCGGCTCTTTCCGGCCAAGGCGTGGATAGCGCCCCGAACTCGGTCTTCTGAACACCAGGGGCTTCGCCAAAATTTAAAATTATGGAATTCTATGGCTAAGTGAGAGTGTTCACGCATTATAGTCCGATTGCCTTGTTCGTTGGGCTGAGCGCCTCCCTCGAAGGACCCAAACATGGGAAAAAGAGCGCTTAGGTTTATCCCCGAACACCCCAGCACTAGCGGCACGGGGGCAGAAGCCGACGACTTGCCATCTCTCAGAATTGATAAACAGCCGCACAGAAGGTAATATTTTAAATTCCAACAGCATTGCTTAAAGCATATGAACAAGTTTTCAGCGCACAGGACAAAACGAGCAAGTTTCACTCAAAAATTACATCCGTAGTGTAAGTGCATCTAGTGCCACCCCTAGTTGGTTTTGGAGTATTCACGACAAACCTAGTTGAGGGACTAACGTGTTTGTGAGAATTGCAGGAAAACACAGGAAGAAGTCCCTCATTGATTCGGTTTCACTACCAGAGATGACCCCTAAAAATGTACGAAGACATTGAAGACAATGGTGGTTTATGAAGATATTCGTATTGAAGACAATGACATGAGAAGACTCCCTATGAAGCTTATGGAACTCGAAGACTTAGAACCTTCGTAGTTTTATTTCATTTATGTTGTGTCATAGGAATCACCGTACTGTTAAGTGGGGTCCAAGAGAACCAGTCAGAATGACTGAAGTGATGCCTAATTCAAATCCTATGTCTTCAAGCGAAGACTTTGAGAGAAAATCTTGTCCAGAGTCAGACAAGTCAGCTTTACTTGCAACCCAAGTAAAGTTGCCGCGAGAGTTCAAAATTCGACCGTTGGTACACGTGTCAGTTCCTTAGTGACCCAGGGTCATTTCGGACAGATCAGGTCAAGTTGCCAAGTGGCTATAAATAGTCCACCCCCCACAACCATAAACGGTTGGTTGCTCAGATTTCAGTGCATGGCTTTTGTCGTTTGAGAGCAACCCACCTCGAAGCCTTTGAGAGAAAAATTCCTAGTGAGGAGAAAAGCCCTAACCACCCAGAGCCAGAGTAAATTGGGCATCACTTAAGCCTTCTTGTCTGTGTGATCTGAAGACTTATTACACTTGAGGACTGTGCATCCTCCAGACGGTTAGGCGTCGCGTTCTGAGCATCCAAGAGAAATTGTGGATTGCCAGTGAACGAAGTCTGTGAAGGTTTGGGAGTCTACCTTGAAGACTTACCTGAGTGATTGCGCGAGGTCTGTGTGACCTTAGCTCAAGGAGAAAACGGTGAGGACTGGGTGTCTTGGACTAAGTGTCCTTGACTGGGTGTCCGGGACTGTGTGTCCTTTGGTTTAAATACCTAGCCGCTCCAACCAGACGTATGGTTGTCACAGCAACTGGAACTGGTCCAACAAATCATTGTCTTCAACGTGTCACTGGTTTCATCTTCACTTCCTTTTTAATTACAGTTATTCATTGTGAAGCGATTGCATGCTTGCTTTATCTTTTGTCTTCACAACATGAATGTATGATCTGTTTGGCTTCATAACTTCTTCCTACCTGATCCTTATTACACTGAAGCTGTTTGTCATTGCGCTTTCACTCTATTGAATACATGACCACGGCTGGCCTAGTGTAATCTAACTTCCGCTGCATAGTAATAGGCATAATCTTCACTGTTTGTCTTCATAACTCTCACGTTTTGAAGACTTTCATAAAAATCGCCTATTCACCCCCGTCTAGTCGATATAACGCACTTTCAATTGGTATCAGAGCAAGGTGCTCCCTTGTTCTGTGTGATTCGGTTTAACCACCTGGAGTTTTAGCTATGTCGACTGCAGGGATAATCAAAGTCTCCGCTACTTGCCCCGTCTTCGATGGAACTGAATATCCCTACTGGAAGAATAAGATGCGCATGCATCTTGAAGCCATTGATGTCGACCTATGGTATGTCGTCGAGAACGGCGTTCCCAAGGCTGGAGAAGGTGTCACTGCTGCTGATGTCAAGAAATTCGTTCAACTGGACTCTACTGCTAAGAATATCATCTGTGGTCATCTGACCAAAGGACAGTATGGCCGTGTGAGTGCTTTGAAGACATCCAAACTGGTCTGGGACTGGCTCTCCAAAGTTAATGAAGGCATCTCAACCCAAAGAGATCAAAGAATCAGTGTCCTTCGCAATCTCTTCAACCGCTTCAAGCGAAATGACAATGAGAATGTCCAGCACACATTTGACCGGCTCACTGACATCACAAATGAGCTTCAAGCCCTCGGCGCCACTGAGATCACCAAACATGAAATCGTCAAGACGCTGCTGAGATCACTTGATAGTTCGTTTGACATCCTGGCCCTGATGATTCAAGAACGTCCTGATTTCAAGACACTCGATCCGTCTGACATACTTGAGAGGCTCAACACACATGAGTTTCAACTTTCTAAGAAAAGAGATATCTACGGTCCAAACTATGGGCGAACTCGTGCCTTGAAGGCAAAAGCTGTCTCCTCATCTGAAGAAGAATCTGACTGCAGTTCTGATGATCCTGAAGACATTGGAAGAGAACTTGCAATGCTAGTGAAGAAGTTTCAAAAATTCACCAAGAAGAAAGGCTTCAGAAAATCTTCACGATCAAGCTCAAGGAATGATGAAGCTTCTGCTCATGACTACAAGAAGAAAACATGTCACAAGTGCAAGAAAACTGGGCACTTCATCTCTGAGTGTCCACAGTGGGACAATGAGAACAGAAGGAAGAAGAAGAGCAAGGAATATGATTCTGACGACAAGAAGAAGAAGAAACACTCAAAGTCTTCTTCCAAGTCTTCATCAAAGTCTTCATCACACCAAGAAGAGCTCATCTGGCAAGGCATGTGCGTTTGTTGGAAAGGAGATGGATTCAGAGGAGGAGTCCGCATCTGAGGAGGCAGAGGTGGAGTCTGAGGAGGAGTCTGATTCTGGCATTGCGAGTCGGGCTACAGCATACGTCGCCAAGTCCATCTTCAACACTGAAGACAATGACTACATCACCGACACCGACGCAAATGACAAGAACGACTCCACTCCTACCTACTGCTTCATGGCACGCGGTGCCAAGGTAAACACACGCACTACTCGCTATGAAACATCTAGTGACGATGACTCTGAATGTGATTCAAAACCTAGCTACAGAACACTTGCTAAAATTGCAACTGAACAACAGAAAGCTATGGAACATATTCAAAAACTGTTAGACAGAAGCGATGATCTGTTGGGTGCCGAAATGACTCGTTCTGAATCCTTAATTGAAGACATAAAAAATCTTCACGTTAAGTATCAGGAACTTGAAGATCGTCTTGAGACTCTCTCAACTACTCATGAAAAGCTCTCCTATGATTATCTTCAAAAGAAGCAAGATCTTGAGAAGTTGAGAGCGGATCATGAAGATCTTCAAAAGGAAAATGAGTCACTTCGCTCCGAACAGATCAGTCCCGCTCAGGAAGGATTTGAACCGCCATGTCTTAAATGCATTGAGCGTGATAATGCTAATTCTGTTGCTGAATGTTCCACTGCTACTGCTATTCGAATATCTTCAAATGTTGATGTGGTAACTAACCCCTCTGCTGAGGATACCACTGCTATTGCTGATGAAAATGCTAGGTTGAAGACATTGCTTGAAACAGGGATGTACAAAAGTCTTCAAGGGCATCAGACATTATGTGATGTCCTCAAAAAGCAGATCCTGAATCGTAACCCTAGGAAAGAGGGTGTTGGATTCGTGAGGAAAATCAATGCAGATGGCTCTTACTAGAAACCTGAGCAGTACCCCAAAACCATATGGGTTGCTGCAAAGGAATCCTCAGTAGATCCATCCAATCTATCTGGCTTCACTTGTGCTAACCCAATTATCATTGATGAATCCTTTGATGCAAACTATAAACTGTTTAAGAATCAGAATGGTGAAGTGTTTGCCAGGTACATTGGTACTAACTGCAGGAATGGACCACCTATGAAGAAGATCTGGGTTCCGAAAACATGTCTGGAAAATCTTCCTGTGAATGTCTTCATGACACCTCACTTGAAGAAGACAAACCTCGGTCCAAAGGCTTCATACAGACAGAGGACTCACCTGAGTCACACTAACGCAAATGTTTTGCAGGGAAACCATACTCAGGCATATGAATATGAGAGCGGTTCATCGAACCGTCATGTTCATATGACCAAAAATTATTCTGCTTATGCCTATGAGTATTATTGTCCCCCTGCTAGACTGTTTGCTAAGGCTTCAAAGCCAAAATTCTCAGATGCTGCACTTAGACTTATAGCTTCTAAGCCACCCTTGAAGATGTGGGTGGTTAAGAAATCTTAACTCTCTTTTGCAGGGAAAGGTCTCCAGCATAAAAACAAAATCTTCTGATGCTATTGCTGGGGACCATAAAAATCTTGTGGGGCGCAAGATAAACTGCCCAAATGGCATCATTATGTACTTCGTTCCTGAATCGCATGCTACTCTCCCCATTAGTCCTAATCTAGATCTAAGTTTTCATAACCCACTGGTTCGTCAAATGTTTATGCTTCACAACACTCTTCGTGAAGCCTATCCCCCTAACTGCACTGTAGGGTACGACACCAGCGACTTCAAAGTCTTCAGAATGGATTATTGACAGTGGGTGTACAAATCACATGACTGGAAGAAGAAGCCTTCTTATGGACTCAACTTTACGTCCATCCGACAAGAGCCACATTACATTCGCTGACACTGGTAAAAGTAAGGTATTGGGTCTAGGTAGAGTTGCAATCTCAAAGGATCAACACATGGATAAAGTCATGCTTGTTGAATCCCTTGGCTTCAACTTAATGTCTGTCTCAATGCTTTGCGATTTGAATATGATTGTAATGTTTGGCAAATATCGCTGCCTGGTGCTAATGGAATCTGACAAATCTCTAGTGTTTGAAGGATATAGGAAAGGTGATTTGTATGTGGTAGATTTCTCAGCAGGACCACAACTTGCAGTATGTCTTCTTGCAAAAGCTTCAGAATGCTGGCTTTGGCATCGAAGGCTTGGGCATGCTGGCATGAGGAACCTCCACACTCTAGCGAAGAAAAAGCACGTCATAGGCATCGAGGGCGTCAAGTTCAAGAAAGATCACTTATGCGGTGCCTGTGAAGCAGGGAAGATGACAAGGGCAAAACATCCTTCGAAGACAATCATGACTACTACACAACCCTTCGAACTGCTTCACATGGATCTTTTCGGTCCCACTCACTACTCAACTTTTACTACTTCCGCATGCCTCTATGGCTTCGTAATTGTTGATGATTATTCTAGATATACTTGGGTGCACATAATCCTCTACAAGACTGAAGTGCAGGATGTCTTCAGACGCTTCGCAAATCGAGCTATGAACAATTTTGGCGCCAAGATAAAGCACATCAGAAGTGACAATGGCACTGAATTCAAGAACACTGGCCTTGATACATATCTGGATACCTTGGGCATCACACATGAATTCTCAGCTCCATACACGCTACAGCAGAATGGCGTCGTCGAACGCACGAACAGAACACTCATTGAGATGGCCAGAACAATGCTAGATGAATACAAGACTCCAAGAAAATTCTGGACTGAAGCCATTGATACTGCATGCCATACAATCAATCGTCTTTATCTTCACAAGCTTCTGAACAAGATATCTTATGAACTCCTAACTGGCAAGAAGCCAAATGTCAGTTACTTCAGAGTATTTGGCGCAAAATGCTGGGTCAAGGACCCACATCACACCTCAAAGTTTGCACCAAAAGCACATGAAGGCTTCATGCCTGGATATGGAAAGGATTCGCACTCCTACAGAGTCTTCAATCTCTTCCACTACAAAGTGGTTGAAACAGTGGATGTGCGATTTGATGAAACCAATGGATCTCAAAGAGAGCAATTGCCAAATGTGCTAGATGAAGTTCCAGCTAATGAATCGATCAAGCTCATGGGAACTGGAGAGATTGTACCTTCTGAAGCTCATCCTGAAGAAGAACTTATCATCTCGGCACCTGATCCACATGAAGACAATGCTCAGCCTGAAGATATACCTTCAAATGACCACATAGATCAGCAAGAGCAAAGTCTTCGCCCCACACACCCTCGTATTGCAAATGAAGTACAAATTGACAAAATACTTGACAGCATCAATGCACCTGGTCCACTCACTCGTTCAAGGTCAACTCAGCTAACAAACTTCTGTGGGCATTTCGCATTCGTCTCAATATCAGAACCCAAGAAAGTTGAAGAAGCCTTCATGGAACCTGAATGGATTCAAGCTATGCAAGAAGAGCTTCAACAGTTTGAGCTGAATGATGTATGGGAACTGGTTAAGCGTCCTGATCCACGGAAGCACAACATAATAGGCACCAAATGGATATACCGCAACAAGCAAGATGAGCATGGTCAAGTTGTCAGAAACAAAGCTCGTCTCGTTGCTCAAGGATATACTCAAGTGGAGGGCATTGACTTCGATGAAACATTTGCTCCTGTGGCTAGGCTTGAAGCCATACGCATACTGCTGGCCTATGCAAATCATCATAACATACTTCTCTATCAGATGGATGTGAAAAGTGCCTTTCTCAATGGCAAGATTGAAGAAGAAGTGTATGTTGCACAACCACCTGGCTTTGAAAATCCAAAACATCCTAATATGGTATACAAGCTCAACAAGGCACTGTATGGCCTCAAACAAGCCCCTAGGGCCTGGTATGATACACTCAAGCACTTTCTGAAAAGCAAAGGCTTCATACCTGGTTCCCTGGATCCCACTCTTTTCACGAAGACATATGATGGTGAACTGTTTGTGTGCCAAATATATGTGGATGACATTATCTTCGGCTGCACCAATCAGAAGTATAGTGAAGAGTTTGGATATATGATGCAAGAGCAATATCAGATGTCCATGATGGGGGAGCTGAAGTTCTTCCTCGGTCTTCAAATACGGCAACAACGCAATGGCATCTTCATATCTCAAGAGAAATATCTTAAAGAGTGCCTGAAGAAGTTCGGTATGCAAAGGCTTCAGAACACCAATGCCAGCTAAGCATCATCTGGGTCCCGACGACAATGGTAAAGAGTTCGATCAAAAGGTATACCGCTCCATGATTGGGTCTTTGCTTTATTTATGTGCATCTAGGCCAGATATCATGCTTAGTGTTTGCATGTGTGCTCGATTTCAAGCGACACCAAAGGAGTCGCATCACTTAGCTGTGAAGCGAATTCTTCGATATTTGGCTCACACCCCAACTCTAGGATTATGGTATCCAAAGGGCTCAGAGTTTGATTTGGTTGGATTTTCGGATGCTGATTATGCTGGTGACAAGGTTGATCGCAAGTCCACATCAGGCACATGTCACTTTCTGGGACGATCACTTGTATGTTGGTCTTCAAAGAAGCAGAACTGTGTATCACTCTCCACTGCTGAATCTGAATACATTGCTGCTGGATCTTGCTGCGCTCAGCTTCTGTGGATGAAGCAAACACTCAAGGATTATGGCATTCATCTGAAGCAAGTGCCACTTTACTGCGACAACGAAAGCGCCATCAAGATTGCCAACAACCCAGTGCAGCACTCGAAGACAAAGCACATTGAAATTCGTCATCACTTTCTCAGAGATCATGTTGTGAAGGAAGACATTGATATCATACATGTCAACACTGAAGAGCAATTGGCAGATATCTTCACAAAGCCCTTGGATGAGAAGAGATTTTGCAAGTTACGGTGTGAGCTAAATATCTTGGAATCCTCAAATGTCCTGTGATCAGGCACACATCCTAACACTTAAGCATATTGATGACTTAGATTTGCAACACACGAAGTAGCGTATATCTTCAAACAATGAAGACATACATTCTAAGTGTGAATACATTAATGTGGAATTTGACTTCGGAGCGCCACGATAATTGTGCGCTGTGTCTGGGTCTAATACTTCCTATACGGTGGGTAACGCCACCACCAAACGTTCCATTTTGAAGTGTTTCTCTCATGGCGTTACCTCTCAATGTCTTCACATTTGGTTTGGCTTCATTTTCAATATGTCTTCATGATTATCTTCACTGCGCTAATTATCTGGATATATATGTACTGATGTTCTGTCCTCTACAGCATTCACTTATAGCTATGTCTTCTTGGTTGAATCTTTTGAACTAAGTGAATGTGATCGGACCCTAACCTCTCTATGCTTTCTATCTCAAACTCTATCTCTCCAAGTCATATGCATTCTGTTGAAACTGTCAAATGTCTTCACTGTGTCCTTGTCAGCTGAAGACATAGTGACAACCATAAAAGTCCGTTTTTAATGCTCATTCCTCCACATAAGATCCGGAGAAGCAGGAACGACCGCCCGACAATTTAGGCGTGCGTGGGACGTGGAACAAATCCCAATCTTCCTCTAACTGGCCACGCGTGCCTCAAATGCGAACCGCCAGGGGTACCTGCATAATAGCGCAGTGCCGCCTCTATCCCTATAAATACACGATTCACTGCGGTCATTATCTCCTTCTTCCACCCTCGCATGAACCCTAGCGCCACCGCTAGCACTCGACGACGCCGGCGACGAAGAGCTTCACTGCCGCAACCTCTCCGACGCTGTTTTCACGCCGACAGCGGACATCGCTCTCTCCGCCGTCGCCGTAGGTGTCTTCCGTCGCCAAGTTAGGGCACGGAGGATCGAACTGCTCGACCTCAACTCTCACTTCGTCTAGCAGTTCCAAGTGTGGTAAATAAAACCTCTTTTTATAGCCTCTTTTGATCCCACAGTTCAGTCACTTTCTGCCATAAGGAGTTTCTCTTCACATTAGTTAGTTATCTCGCTACATCTCATGACATGCCTAGTATATTCACTTGTGCTTCATAAGGTAGTTAGATTCCTCACTTGTACTGATCTGTGGGTTCGTACAAATCTGGAACCAACTTCTTACCTGTGAGTGAATGTCTTCGCACCATGAGGTCAATGTCTTCTAAACCAATTTATCTTCAAAATCTTCTGAGAATGCATATGACCTCTTCCCCTTCCCTCGCACCTTAATGCTGTCACAGGTACATGTCCGTGGGAGAATCCTTTGGTTCTCATAGTCTGCATTCATTTGCAGAGTACTTGCAGCATCACATCAACTCTCCTGAAGCCAGTTCTTGCAAAAGGAAGCCTTTGAAGCCTTTGAACATCTTGAAGCCTTCCAAGTTATTCATGGCTTCAGAAACAGCAGCAAGGAAGGGAGGCAGACAGCGACGTGGTGAAACGTCCAAAGATCTGCCTGATGAATTGGCAGAGATGTACAAAACTGATCCTGAAGAAAGCTATGGTCAGCGCAAGACACGAATCCAATGGATTCGAAGATATTGGGCAGAGCAATGGTTCCACTACCGCTTCGTCACTCGGGAATATGCGGAGAAGTGCGCCATCAAGAGACCGTGGGGAGACGTACTATACAAAAATCTCGTACCCAGGTCCAGAGTCGAAGCCATTGCTCAAGGCTTCTATCCATGCATGGTGAGAGGACCACAACCAGCTGAAGCACATCCATCATCACTTCTCTGGTGCCGCGATGATAATCTCTTCAAGCGCAACTTTCAGTTTGCACAACAATCAGCGAAGATAAATAAGAAGAAATTTGGGCTTGACTTCAACCCTGGTCCCTCCTCACCAAGGGCAGATGGCACACGCGACGCCGATCCCAATATCATCGGGCCGTATGCCAATCTTGCAGGCCTCATCACTCGCATCCTAGTCCAAGGGACTGCTGTGAATGACCCTCCAGCAGATACTGAGTCAGATGACGCCCCTGCTGCGCCGAAGCCGAAGCAGAAGAAGCCAAAAGCTTCAAAGCCAGCCGCTTCTCCCAAGATCGCAAGAGTGAATGTTTTGCCTCACCGATGAATGGTTTGCCTCACCGGACATCAGCTTCAACGATCTGCAGCTGCCCATAGGCCTCAGCGTTGCTTTTCAAGGCGCAATTGCTTCAGAACTTGCAATAGCCCAGTGCATTGTAGAACTGAAGCAGAAAATTGATTATGAAAAGGATCAGTTCAAGAAGCACGTGGCCAAGCTCAGTGTGCAAGAAGTGAGAAACTTCAAGATCATGTTGCACGAGCTGAAAGAGAACTTCCTGAAGACGCGTGCCGAAGCTCAAGGCTCGCGAGAACGCATGAAGACTTTGGCTGATCGCTGCGTGCAGGCCTACAATGAGGCAGAGAAACGCAAGGCACTTGGGCGTCCCGGCATTGACCCCAGGATGGCCGCGAAGAAGAAAAAGAAGACACGGACTGCAGAGGCTGAAGCTAAGAAGAGAAAACATTCTGAAGCCTCTCCTTCTGAACCCATCATCAAGAAGCGCAAGACCAAGAAATCTCGGACTGCTCCCACAGAGCCCTTAACAGTTGAACCCCTCTCCGTCCGCTATCCTGACGCAGATCGTTAGTTGACTGTGCATGAACCCAACGCTGAAGACATTCTAGCAGACGAACCCAACGCTGCTGAAGACATTGGTCTCCAAGACAATGTGCAAGGTGATGCAGCCCTTCCTCAGCTTGAGACAAGCGAACTGATCAGTATTGGTCGTCCATTGATGCCAATCACACAAGATGCATCGTGGGCAGATCGCCCACAGGAGGAAGATGAGCCACAGCCCACTGCAACTCCACAAGCGTCGCCCAAATTCCGTAGGCTTCGCAAAGGGCCAAGGGCTCAGGCTGCTGACGACATTCCGGCTGCATCAGCCGAAGAGCATGTAGAGATACCACAAGCTCCAACTCCCCCACACCAACAAGAAGCAGTTCTCCAGGAGAACGTGCCTGAGTCTGCAAATGTTGAGGCTGCCACAAACAACGCCGAAGCAAATGTGGAGCCCAACCCAACAATAGCTTCAGAAGACAATGAAGCTACTGCTCCTGAACATTCTGTGCCTGAGTCTGCTGCCGGACCACAATTCAACTATCATATTGCGTACAGACCCCAGGTCCAGAAGCCGATCCCACGACTGCCAAGGTTCCCAGGTCCTGCATCAGCTCCTGGTTCCTTCAACATCAACGGCTTCAGGGCAGATAACACGTTTTTCGACCGCTCCAAGAACCCTTATTCAAGGGAACGGATTGTATCAGATAGGTTCTGGAGCCATCAACAGCGCAGCTATTATTCATGCATCCTTTACAACCAAGGCCGCATCTTTCCTCACAAGGCAGCTATTATTCATGCAGCCTTTAGCAACTGTACCTCCTGAAGCCAGTGTGCAGTCAGAAGGCTTATCACGAGTGTCCAAGCCCGCAACCATAGGATATTTTTGCCAGATGTGGACACATCTGCTGAAGCAATATATCCAGAGCCTGGCAAGCAACCATTAAGTCTTCAAAATGCAGAACACCAGAGCTTCACTCAAAATATTGAAGGTGTTGAAGCTCTCTCTCGAGTGTATCCAATGGCTGGCACCACACGTGCCCCTGCATCAACTGAAGCCACTGACAGCACAGCTGCCAAGAGACCCAAGAAGCACGCTCGAGCACTCAATGACCGAGAGCTTCTTGTGGCTCTTCACCAAAAGCAAGACAGGCATCACGACTGGCTCAAACGGCAGATGAGAAGCATCATGCAAGACGTTAATTGCATCAGAAATCTGGCAACCAAGAATGCGTTTGTCGCACACGAGACCTGTCGCCGCACTTGGAAAGGCCTCACCATGATGAGCAATGAAGCCGAACTGCAAGAGGATGGCTTCAGAGAGAGATTCCAATTTGACTCCATGCCTCCAAGAAGAGCTGTGATGCGAAGCACACCATCACTTGAAGAGTCAGAATTCTCTTCTTCTGCTGCCACCGTGTCTGCCCGGATTATTGAAGAAGACGACGACGCGACATCATCTCCACCAGCTTCAACACACGTCGAATCTGCACCAAGCTCATCTGCACCGCCACCAAAGAACTCCACCGATCCTGCTGCGCCTGGGAACGCGTAGAAAACTCTATGTCTTCAAACCTTTTTGGTCATCACTGACAAAAGGGGGAGAAGCATGATGTTTAGAGTCTTCAAGCGGGTCACTTTGGGCGGGTGCCTTTATATTTTGCTACATTTTGCTTCGTGCTTACAACTCCCGTTTTTGCTACATTTGCCTCTTTGAGTTGTAACACTTAGCCTTGATGGCCGTCTGCTACCTGTTTGTCACTCCGCTATGCGAAGATAAATTCCGCATGTGCGACGATAAATTCTGCACTCATCTCTTACTGCAGACGTCCATTTTCCATTATGCATGTCATTATCTTCATATACTTTCACATGCATAGTGGATTGTCATCATAAGTTGAAGTGGATCTCCACAAGTACAACCTGCCATGTGCATTTGCATTCAAAAGGCAAATTACTTATATGCACATCTTTAGGGGGAGCCCTTGCAACTTATGAAGACAAATTCCTTTACTATTTCACAAATTATGTTCCCCGTTGAAAACATCAACTAGTTTGTCATCAATCACCAAAAAGGGGGAGATTGTAAGTGCATCTAGTGCCACCCCTAGTTGGTTTTGGAGTATTGACGACAAACCTAGTTGAGGGATTAACGTGTTTGTGAGAATTGCAGGAAAACACAGGAAGAAGTCCCTCATTGATTCGGTTTCACTACCAGAGATGACCCCTAAAAATGTACGAAGACATTCAAGACAATGGTGGTTTATGAAGATATTCATATTGAAGACAATGACATGAGAAGACTCCCTATGAAGCTTATGGAACTCGAAGACTTAGAACCTTCGTAGTTTTATTTCATTTATGTTGTGTCATAGGAATCACCGTACCGTTAAGTGGGGTCCAAGAGAACCAGTCAGAATGACTGAAGTGATGCCTAATTCAAATCCTATGTCTTCAAGCGAAGACTTTGAGAGAAAATCTTGTCCAGAGTCAGACAAGCCAGCTTTACTTGCAACACAAGTAAAGTTGCCGTGAGAGTTCAAAATTCGACCGTTGGTACACGTGTCAGTTCCTTAGTGACCCAGGGTCATTTCGGACAGATCAGGTCGGGTTGCCAAGTGGCTATAAATAGTCCACCCCCCACAACCATAAACGGTTGGCTGCTCAGATTTCAGTGCACGGCTTTTGTCGTTTGAGAGCAACCCACCTCGAAGCCTTTGAGAGAAAAATTCCTAGTGAGGAGAAAAGCCCTAACCACCCAGAGCCAGAGTAAATTGGGCATCACTTAAGCCTTCTTGTCTGTGTGATCTGAAGACTTATTACACTTGAGGACTGTGCATCCTCCAGACGGTTAGGCGTCGCGTTCTGAGCATCCAAGAGAAATTGTGGATTGCCAGTGAACGAAGTCTGTGAAGGTTTGGGAGTCTACCTTGAAGACTTACCTGAGTGATTGCGCGAGGTCTGTGTGACCTTAGCTCAAGGAGAAAATGGTGAGGACTGGGTGTCTTGGACTAAGTGTCCTTGACTGGGTGTCCGGGACTGTGTGTCCTTTGGTTTAAATACCTAGCCGCTCCAACCAGACGTACAGTTGTCACAGCAACTGGAACTGGTCCAACAAATCATTGTCTTCAACGTGTCACTGGTTTCATCTTCACTTCCTTTTTACTTACAGTTATTCATTGTGAAGCCATTGCATGCTTGCTTTATCTTTTGTCTTTACAACATGAATGTATGATCTGTTTGGCTTCATAACTTCTTCCTACCTGATCCTTATTACACTGAAGCTGTTTGTCATTGCGCTTTCACTCTATTGAATACATGACCACGGCTGGCCTAGTGTAATCTAACTTCCGCTGCATAGTAATAGGCATAATCTTCACTGTTTGTCTTCATAACTCTCACGTTTTGAAGACTTTCATAAAAATCGCCTATTCACACCCCCCTCTAGTCGATATAACGCACTTTCACGTAGAACATTCATCCACCACAAGGCAGGCACCCTTCAGAACATCCTTATAATAATTCTCAGGCTTGCGATGCTCTTTCCACGGCGGTGGCCCGTCCTTCATAAGCTTCTCAGTATCCAGCTTGCCCCAGTGCACCTTAGCACGGGTAAGGGCCCTACGGGCACCTTCAATGTAGACGGAGCGCTTGATGACTTCGAGCCTTGGACAGGCCTCCACCAGCCGCCGCACCAGCCCGAAATAGCTCCCAGGCAGAGCCCCTCCATGCCACAGCCGAACTATGAGGCCCTTCTGTCGGCATTCTGGGAACGGGGGTCCCCAGACTTGCCTGCCTGCAGCCTGCGGCGTGGCTCTAAGGGGGGCCCAGCGCGGCCCATCTTCACCAACACAAACCCAAGACCCTTGCGAGGGGCCAAGCCTCGCGGGGCGGACGACGCGGAGCTTCCTCAGGCACGGCCTCGTCAGGCTGGCTCACGAGGAGGCGGAGAGACCAAGGCAGGATACCTCACGAGGTTCCCGTGATGCAAGCCATGACGACCAAGGGCGGCAGGCGGGTGCTAACCCGCACAGTGTCCTCCTTTCCCCTTTGGTGCAAAGGGGCAAGCGCAGCCGCGGAGTACCGAGGCATCAGGCAAAGGTTGCCATTTCGGTGCAACGAGACCAAGACCAAGAGGACTACGAGACGGAGGTCACCGTGGAGCCCAAGACGGCGTCATCACCAGAGCTTTGCGCAGGCGAAGACTACTTTCGTCAGGATAGCTGATACTAGCTCTCCCCCTTCAAATTAGCCCACCATTGTTGGCTCCCTTCCCGGTTGATATTTGGGAAGAGGACCAGGGCCTCTATAAATAGGATCAGCCACCCGCAAGTGGGGAAGAGAGAGCTGGGGGGTTCGAAGAAGGAGGCTCTTTAGAGAGAGGTTTCGATCAGAGAGAGCTGGGGGGTTTGAAGAAGGAGGCTCTTTAGAGAGAGGTTTCGATCAGAAAGAGAGAGAGAGAGAGAGAAAGGTGACTGAACTCCTCCCAGCAGTTCATTGCCCCAGCCAAGAACAGGCCCTCGTGAGGCTGTTCTTCCTTGTATTGTTCTTCATCATCAGCCCAAGAGGCAATCCACAACACCACACACTGGAGTAGGGTATTACACCACAACGGTGGCTCGAACCAGTATAAACCATGTGTCTCTTGTGTTGTTCTTTCCGTAGTTTAGATCTTAGCAAGGCGGAGGAGTGCAGGTAGGTAGGAGGCGAAATCTCCACGTGCACCCCAGTGTTCGAACCTCAAGGGTCTGCCGGAACCCGAAATCTGACATTTGGCGCGCCAGGTAGGGGTGCGCCGGGATTCGTCTTCCACAACCCCGTTCTCCTCCGACCATCACGTCCATGTCTGACGCTCGTCGGGCCCGCGCCGAGCGCTGGGCCACACTCGCTTCCCGCGTCGCCCAGACGGCCCCTGTCGGCGGGCGTCCTCGCCGTTCCCCGTCACCTGCCGTCAACGCCGCCATCGGCCCGGCAGGGGACGAGCAGCAAGCATCGTCCCAGCATCCGTCCGTGCGGCAGGACGGCCGCACCACAACTCCCTCGCTCACCCCAGCTGGATCTTCGTCCCGCGTGCTCCGCGCGCCCATGGAGGCTCGGGCTGCACTCATCACGGCAAACGAGCTCCTGCGCTACCGTCCCGTTGATGATGTCTACAAAGAATGGCTCGATCGCGTCGCCGAGCTCGTCCGTGCCATAGGGGGCTCTCCTGCGCCGTCCGTTCCGCTGCACCGCACCCTGCCCCGCGTGGGCGATGAAGCCCCGGCCGCCTCCTCCTCAGGACGGCGCCATGGCTCCAAGGCGCGTGGCCCCTGGGTGGAACCCACTCCGTCAGGCGCCAGCGCGGCAAGAGCAGAGCTGTCAAGAAGTCCCTCGCCCGCAAGAAGCTGCCCGGGCGCTCCCTGATCCAGCACGTCGCGACCATGCTCCTGCTCCCACGCGTCAAGACCCCGCGCTGCTCCCAGCTGCAGCACGTGGGGACATGCAAGACCAAGCTCCCCGTCATCCAAGGCCTCCCGTGGCCACAGCAGGCTGCCGCGCCTTCACCGCCGAGCTACGCAGCGTCGCGTGGCCCAGCAAGTTCAAGCCGGACTTGCCTCCTCGCTACGACGGCACGGCCGACCCTGCGGAGTTCCTCCAGCTCTACGAGCTGGGCATCGAAGCTGCCAACGGAGACGAGAACGTCATGACGAACTGGTTCCCCATGGCACTCAAGGACGGGGCCCGCACCTGGCTCCTGAACCTGGCTCCAGGCACAATCTCCTCCTGGGACGAGATGCGCACCCGCTTCATCGCCAACTTCCAAGGCACTCGCGACCGGCCACCCGCCGTGAGCGACATGCGCCGCATCAAGCAACAGCCCGGGGAGACCCTGCAGAAGTACATCCAACGCTTCAACAATGCGCGCCTCAAGATTCCCAAGGTGACTGAGGAGGCCATCATCTCGGCCTTCTCCGACGGCGTGCGCAACGTCAAGATGAAGGAGGAGCTGGCGATGCATGAAGACCTGTGCACTTCCTTGGAGCTGTTCAACCTAGCAACCAAGTGCGCCAGGGCCAAGGAAGGGCGTCTCTCCCTCCTCGAGCTACCTGCCGCAGACCCAGAAGAGAAGAAGCCCAAGGCCAAGGATGTGAAGTGCAAGGGGGCTGCCGTGCTCGCGGCAGAACCAGACACCAAGCGGGGCAGAGATCAGCCCGAACCTTCCAAGGGCAGCCGGTACTGTGTGTACCACGACCTCCACACCCACAGCACCAACGAATGTCAAGAGCTCCGAGTCGTGCGAGAAGGAAGGATCGGCCGTCGCCCTGACTGCGATGACCGGGGCTACGGTCGAGGAGGAGGAAGGAACGCAGGACGCTGGGAAGACCATGGCCCGCGCCAAGGGTGGCGCGATCAACCTCACGAGGATCGCTGGCAAGACCCGCCTCGCGAGGGAGGCTGGAGGGATCAGCCTCGCGAGGGAGACTGGAGGGATCAGCCTCGCGAGGATCGCCCGGAAGGCAACGCAAGCCTCCCACCGCTGCCGCCGCAGCCAAGGAGAAACGAGGACCGCCACCAGGACGAGGGGGCTGGGGGCTTCCAGGAGCCACGCGCGATCGCCTGCATCCTGGGCGGTGCACAAGCCCCAGCCTCTCAGCGCATCTTCAAGCAGTTCGCCCGTGAAGTGAATGCAGTCCTCCCCAGGCTCGAAGCCACGCGCCCTCTCAGGTGGTCGGCGTGCGCCATCATGTTCAGCTCAGCAGATCAGCTCAAGTGTGCGGCTATAGCTGGAGTTCTCCCGATGCTTTGCTCCCCGATCGTCAGCAATGTGGTGGTCACCAAGACCCTCATCGATGGCGGGGCAGGGCTCAACGTCCTGTCCGTGGAGACGTTCAACAACCTCCAAGTGCCCTACAGCCAGCTTCAGCCAACCAAGCCTTTCTCCGGTATCACCGACGGCTCCACGGTCCCGATTGGGCAGGTCCGCCCCCTGTCACCTTCAGGGCACGCGACAACTACCGCACCGAGCTCATCGACTTCGACTTCTCTCACATTCGCCTGCCGTACAACACCATCCTTGGGTACCCAGCGCTGGCCATGTTCATGGCCGTAACTCACCACGGCTACAATGTCCTCAAGATGCCAGGAAGCAACGGAGTCATCATGGTGCCCTGTGAAGAGAAGGACGCGGTGTGTTCCCTGGAACGAGCCTTTCAGGCCACGTCACTGGAAGACCCGGATCGTGGAAGCAGGAGGCCTCCCGAGACCGCCCCTAAGAAGAAGAAGACATCGTCCGGCCCGACCACTCAGGAGGCAGGCCCCTCTGGGCCCGCGCCTGCCCAGGTAGAACCTCCTTCCATCGCATAGGAAAGCGTGCCCGGCGCCCTCCTCAGGCAGGGCTCGGGGGCTCTCCCCTGGAGGGCCACCGACCTAGCTAGGGTCACGACGGAGGCGCTTGGGCACCACATGGAGGCGTGTTTCGAAGCACGTTTCCCTCAAGAAGGAGCAAGGCAAGGAGATCCAGACCCTTAGGAGTTCGTCAGCAAGGCCATTCAGGAGCTACAGGAGTCAAGAGTCATGAAAGGCGGCCGCCGCCTACCAGCAGTGGCTCCCCATCCAGGCGAGGATGGTGGGCTGCGTGTCTACATCAACATACCAGGGCTCAACCGAGTCGCCTCTCTGGAGCGCCTCTGGCCCTCACGAGTGGGGCGCTGCGGAGGCCCACCCCACAGCTACGTTCGCATGCCTTACGGCTTGCTGAACGCGGCTGACACATACCAGCGCCTCATGAGGGGCATCACGGAGGCACGAGAGGCCAGGCGTTCCGCAGCCCTGGCAGGATGGAGATGGCCCGCGAGGAGCCTCCAGCGTCTCCGAAGCCTCTCGAGGCCCCTGGGCCTGGGGGCTCGTGAGGATTGGCCCACGCAGCCCACTGAGCCTGCTACATCAACGCTCCTTCGTCCTCAACATCATCAGGTCACATCTTTCGAGTCTTATTTCCAGCTGGGAGCGCCCCCCAGGGCTGCATTATTCCCAGGCCGCATGGGTCCGTCCCTGCGGTGTGTATCCCTTTTTTATTCCATGTTGTTAGCTTACCTTGTTGGGGGCGCCCCTCGGGCTGCATGATCCCCAAGCCGCTCGGGCCAGGCCCAGCGGCATGTATCCCATTTGCGTTTATTTCTGATTATGCGTTAGACCCACCATGCTTGATTATTTGATGCCGGTCCATGGCACCTCTTCTTCTCCATGCCGACCACTTGCACATTAAAGGGGGGGGGTACCTGAGCATCGCGACTCAGAGCTCTTACTGGCTCTCCAGCCCTCACCCTCTGGCCTTGTCCATGGCATCACGACCTGGCATACCAGCGACGGCTGAGACCAGCTCGAGGGCCGGGACCCGAGGACGTAGAGTGCCGACATCTAACCAAATTTGCAGGGACACATCACAAGATAAGGCCCAGTGCCAGGCGCAACCCGCCTAGAGGTAGGGCCCTGTGAGTCCCGCGCTGGCTCACGGGTGCCCAGATACACCTCGCCACGCCCTACCATGCCAGCCACGTGTCAGGGCGGGGCTGTACATGCCCCGGGGGCTCCTCCCGGAGGGGGGCCCCCTCCCACGTACCAGTGGAAGCACCATGCTTCGTGCTGGCTGACGACACTGCCAAGGAGCGGCTATGCCCGTACACATACGGTAGCGCTATGCTCCGCGCTGGTGATAAACAACTGAGGGTGGCCCCCGGGCCGCACCAACCTCAGGGAGCCCCGAGCTCAGTGTCTAGCCTCATCGTAACGCCTCCGCTCGGGAGTGCCGCGCGAGGGGGCTAGGCACGGGGGCTGCGCCTGGGTCACACCCAGACGCACGCCGCCCAGCCAGGTCCCCCCGGGCTTGGTTCGTCGCGCGTCTCTTCCCGAGCGGAGCCAAGGTATGAAGGCCGTTTGAGCGTCAAGGGGGACTCCCGAGCATCGCGACTCAGGAGCCTAACTGGTCACGTAGCCCCTCACTCCGTGGCCCCGTCCTGGTTTCCGGTCAGGACCAACGCTGGGTGAGGCACGCGCGCGGCCGGGCTCTGCAGACGTAGAACGGTAGATCCACCCGCATCACACCTCCCTACTTGCTGTTCGTGCACCAAGGGGGACTCCTGAGCATCGCGACTCAGGAGCCTAACTTGTCACGTGGCCCCTCACTCCTTGGCCCCGTCCTGGTTTCCGGTCGGGACCAACGCTGGGTGAGGCATGCGCGGGGCCGGGCTCTGCCGGCGTAGAACATAAGCAAGTAGGAAGGAAATGCGCAAATTTCAAGGAATTCAAAAGCAAATATTACAGTCCACACTGTTATCTCAATGCCAAACGCAAGTTTAAACGCCTCCCCGAGGCATGATACATGTGCAGGAATTAAAGGCAGGACAGGAGCCACGACGGAGTCACTTGTCGGCGGTGGAGCAGCGCGGATTGGGTACGCCTCACGGAGCGGTGGGGTCGGCAACGCCTTGCTTCGGCTTGGTGCTGAAGGCCCGGAACCTCCCCAGCAAGGCCTCTGCGCGACCCTTCACGGCCTCGGCAGCGGCAGCGGCACGCTCACCGCTCGCTGGCTCCAGCAGGCTGTCAAGGTCGACACCGGGATCGCGAAGGTAGATGTGGGTGAGGACCCGCGTCAGTGCTGCAGAAGACAGGACAGGCGCCTCGGCCTCGGCCGTGGGGCCAAGGCCAAGGGAGACATCTTCAAGAGCGTGAACCAGGAAGGGAAGCAGCTTGGCGGGGCCGTGCTCGGCGCCAGCCAGTGGGATCTCCAGGCCGCTGTCGTAAAGCGTCCTCAGTGAGGAGCGAGCCCTCGCCTCCATCTCCGTGAAGGCCATGCGGTCCTCGGCAAGAACCAGGGCCTCGTCGTCCAGCTTGGCCTTCCTCGCCCCAACTCCTGCTCCAGTGCACCTAGGCAGTCGCGGCGTTTCTTGAGCTTGACCTCCCTCTCCTTGAGAGCCGCCTCGCGAGCCTTCACGCCTTCTTCCTGCTCTTGGCTAAGGCAGACCTCGTTCACGAGCTGGTCCCGCAAATCTTGCAGTTTTCCCTCCAGCGCCTTGCAACGTCCACGGACGTCGACCACCTCCCCCAGGGCTGCGTCATGAGCAGCCTTCGCCTCAAGGACGGCCTGCTTCTCCTCGTCGCATGTCGTCGAGGCCTGGACCATCGCCGCCCGAATCGAAGCGTCGGAGCGAACCCATCCTGACGCCAGCTCCAAGCGCCCGGCCACCAAGCGGGGGTCGGCGCCAAGAAGATCCTGACGCAGTCGGTCCAGCTCAGCAACAGCACGATCCAGAACGGCAGAAGGAGTCAGAGAGACAGCA
This sequence comes from Triticum urartu, assembly GCF_003073215.2. Classification (NCBI taxonomy): domain Eukaryota; kingdom Viridiplantae; phylum Streptophyta; class Magnoliopsida; order Poales; family Poaceae; genus Triticum; species Triticum urartu. The sequence continues at coordinate 271,273,600 of NC_053028.1, forward strand.
GCCGGTGGAGTAGGAGGAGAAGGCGGCAGCGCGGCCACAGCATCCTGAGGCGGAGTCTGCCGCGCCCCGACAGCTGTAGTGGCGGCGGTAGGCAAGAGCACCTCGGGAGCCACTTGGGCCATGGGGGCTGAGCTCGCCCCAGCCGGCTCAGCCAGGCCTCGCGAGGACGACCGGGCAGGAGAAGCCTATGCGTCGCGGTCACCCTCCTTCGCGGGCAGAAGCGCTGCCACGGATGGAACCTCGGGAGCTCCCTTCGGCTTCTTTGCTGCGGGCACCAGCCTATCCAAGAGATGCGGACGTCAAGCCTCAGAAGCAGAGCAAGAGATAAAGACAAGAATCGAATGCTTACGGGTCGTCGCCAGTGAGCTCAAGTGGCCTTCGGCCAAATTTGAAGCCTGAAAGCCGGCTGGAAGGGTCAACATCGGGAAGCTTGGAGGCGGATGGTGCGTCTGCGGTCCGCCCCGGGGCCGGGGCAGACCCGCAGGAGATCAGCCCGGTCCTGTCCTTCTTCGGGATCGGGGGCGAGCTCCCGTCGTCCTGCTCGTCGTTGTCCTCGTCATCGTCTTCGTCATCATCCTCGTCGTCATCGCTCGGAGAGAGGCGGAGAACGCGAGACCTGCGCCAGGGGAGGGGAGCTCTCGACTCTCCGTCAGTCGCCTCGGAGTCAGGCCCTTTTCCCCGCTCCCCTCCTTCCTCCTCTTCCTGGAGTCGTCGGAGGGCACGTCCACCGGTTCCTCGGGAGTTTCCACGGGCACAGGCCCATCCCCGTTGAAGACGGGCATGGACTCCACTACCTGCTCCCAGTCGTCGTGGAGGAACAAGGGCGTAGGAGCGCCCGCCAACCTCGCCACATCGCCCCCGACCAGAGATTGGAGGACCGCAGCTAGATCTCCGTCGGCTAGGGCCGCGGGGCTCAGACGGGGCCTCCACATCGGAAGTGAGTACTGCCGAAGCGAAGCCAGCTGGTGCTCCAGGAATTTCCTCAGCAGCGACGCGCTGGTCAGCTTCCCCGCCGCCATATTGGCCGGCCTCAGATCCGCGTCCATCTTCTCCAACATCAGCTTCGCGCGGGGGTCCGTGAGCTCCGCTCGACCCCAATCGCTGGAGCTCGTGGGCTGCTCCGTGGGCAAGATTAGCCGAGGGTGGATGCGCCCAGCATCCACCAAGACCCACTTGCTCCTGAAGCCCTCAATCCTTTTCCCGGGGTTCGAAATGGCAATGGCGCCACCGTACGCGACGAAGCTCGCGCACGCGGAAGCAGTACCACGAGAGGTCCGGAGGTAGAAGTAGTGGCGCAGCAAGGCCACTGAGGGCTGCACCCCTACGCGAGCCTCGCAGTAATAGGCGAAGATTGCCAGGAGAAGGACGGAGTTGGGGTGGAGATGCAGGGCTTGCAGCTTATAGTGGCGGAGGACAGAGAAGAAGAACTCGGAGAAGGGAGGCACTAGGCCAGCAGCAATGGCACTTACGAAGAGCGGATAGAAGGTGCTCCCTTGACCCTCAGGGGTGGCGGAGCCGGCTTTAAACACCTTCGCCCCTTTGATGCCCCGCGCCGTCGCCATCCGGTGCAACCGGGCAAGGCTCGCCTCCGACACGTTCCGCGGGTCCAGGGCAGACGAGTACCAAGCTACAGCCAGGGGCTGACGAGGCGCCATGGCTTCCTAGGTCACACGATCAGAGTGGATCTGGAAATTTTGGAGGAAGGAAGGAGAGACGCAAGAAAGGGGATCTGAGCAGCAACCGGGGAAAGCAAGAAGCAAAGCCTAGGTGGATGCCGCTCCTTTATCAACTCGTGCGGTTGCTAAGGCGCCCACGTCCAATCAACCGCCACGCGGCACCCAAGGGCGCAGGCTGTTAGGGCCCGCGGCGCTTCGCTCTTGCCCTTCCGCCTCCCTGCACGGCCAAGTCCGGGCGCGCCTTGGGCCCGGGGGCTACTGTCGGCGTTCTGGGAATGGGGGTCCCCAGACTTGCCTGCCTACGGCCTGCGGCATGGCTCAAAGGGGGGCCCAGCGCGGCCCATCTTCACCAACACAAACCCAAGACCCTCGCGAGGGGCCAAGCCTCGCGGGGCGGACGACACGGAGCTTCCTCAGGCACGGCCTCGTCAGGCTGGCTCACGAGGAGGCGGAGAGACCAAGGCAGGATACCTCACGAGGTGCCCGTGACGCAAGCCATGATGACCAAGGGCGCCAGGCGGGTGCCAACCTGCGCAGTGTCCTCCTTTCCCCTTTGGTGCAAAGGGGGCAAGCGCAGCCGCGGAGTACCGAGGCATCAGGCAAAGGTTGCCATTTTGGTGCAACGAGACCAAGAACAGGAGGACTACGAGACGGAGGTCACCGTGGAGCCCAAGACAGCGTCATCACCAGAGCTTTGCGCAAGCGAAGACTACTTTTGTCAGGATAGCTGATACTAGCTGTCCCCCTTCAAATTAGCCTGCCATTGTTGGCTCCCTTCCCGCTCGATATTTGGGAAGAGGACCAGGGCCTCTATAAATAGGATCAGCCACCCGCAAGAGGGGAAGAGAGAGCTGGGGGGTTCGAAGAAGGAGGCTCTTGAGAGAGAGGTTTTGATCAGAGAGAGCTGGGGGGTTCAAAGAAGGAGGCTCTTTAGAGAGAGGTTTCGATCAGAAAGAGGGAGAGAGAAAGGTGACTGAACTCCTCCCAGCAGTTCATCGCCCTAGCCAAGAACAGGCCCTCGCGAGGCTGTTCTTCCTTGTATTGTTCTTCATCATCAGCCCAAGAGGCAATCCACCACACCACACACTGGAGTAGGGTATTACACCACAACAGTGGCCCGAACCAGTATAAACCCTATGTCTCTTGTGTTGTTCTTTCCGTAGTTTAGATCCTAGCAAGGCGGAGGAGTGCAGGTAGGTAGGAGGCGAAATCTCCGCGTGCACCCCAGTGTTCAAACCTCAAGGGTCTGCCGGAACCCGAAATCCGACACCTCCATGGCTTGTTCGGCCGCCTTGTGGAGCTCGACCAGTTGCTTCAGCTGGTCGCTCAGGGGCACGGGGTGTCCGGCCTCAACATACTGAGACCAGAACACCTTCTATGTCGAGCTGCCCTCCTCGGCTCGATAGAATGCGGCGGCATCGGACACACTCCGGGGAAGATCTGCGAACGCTCCTGGAGAGCTCCAGATTCGGGTAAGTAACAAGTAACTCACGTTTATGTGTTTGCTTTGCATAAAGAATGCCTTACCCGCCGCTATCTTCTTCACCTCATCCAACTCCTGGAGGGTCTTCTGGGATTCGGCCTTGGCATTTTCAATAGCCACCGCGAGCTCGGACGCTCGCGTCTTTGAGTCAAGCTCCAAACTCTCATGTTTTTCCATGAGAGCCTGGAGCTCTTGCCGTACCTTGCCAACCTCGGCCTCATACTTCTCCCGCTCGGTGCGCTCCGTGGCCGCCCTCTTCTCGGCCTCGACCAGCGCTTGCTTAAGGGTCGCCACCTCAGATGTGGCCCCTACAATAGCCACGATAATCCTATCATTTTTTGCAATTGCACCTTTTTATATATATTTAAACAAGGTATTTCTTACCTTCATTGTCCTCGAGATGCTTCTTGGCACGCCCGAGCTCTTGCTCGGACCGCTCGAGGTTCTGCTTTAGCGTGTCCACTTCTGTAGTCAGTGCGGCGGACGCAAGCAGAGAAGCCTGCATACGCATATTGACTCCTTTTTGTTAGACTCCTGCGAATTTTATTTGATCCTCTATTCGTCTTTTCTTCCCGAACGCCAAACAGAGCATCAGGGGCTACTGTCTATGCGGTAATATTATTTACACATTCTTTACTTACCTCAAAGCCTGTTAAAAGGCTAGTACAAGCTTCAGTCAGTCCGCTCTTGGCGGACTGAACCTTCTGGACCACCGCACTCATAATGGTGCGGTGCTCCTCGTCGATGGAGGCGCCTTGGAGCGCCTCCAACAGATTGTCCGACGCCTCCGGTTGGACGGGGGTCACCGGCACAGTGGGCTTGCTCCTCTTGGAAGGAGGTCCCCCACCGGACTCTGGAACCTTTGAAGGTTCCGGAGCGATGTCCGGCCTAGAGCCGGACTTGGAGCCCTGGGGGGTTTCATCCCCTTTACTCCTGGAGTCCGGGAGGTCGCCTTGCGGCGCCTCCAGGACCACCTCCTCTCGGCTTGGAACCTGTTGGGACAACACTTCGGTGTCGTCCGTAGGGCGGGGGGAGGAAGCCATCGGAAGCGAGTTCACATCCGACGAGTCCAGTGAGCCGCTCGACGACGCGTCGAGCCGGTCTTTGGGTGGGCTGCATAAACATATTCGACATAAGGGAAAGTTGTGCAATAAACGAATACTATGAATTACTCTGGTATCCGGATACTTACAATTTTGCCAGGGGCTTGGCCCTGGGCGGCGACTCCTCTCCGCCATCATCGGCGTCGGTGGAGTAGTCCGGAGGAAGGGTTTTCCCCTTCTTGGACCCTCCGGCCTCCCCAGAGAGGGCGACCTTCCTTTTCTTCTCTCCTCCCACTGGAGGGGGAGAGGTCTCTTCTTCTTCCTCCCCGTCTTCACGGGAGGAATGCGCCTCGGAACCGTCGGATGATGGATCCGACACCTCCTGGCGCCGGACACTCTTTCGAGTCCCCGTGGCCTTTTTCGTGGCCTTCTTCTCCGGCACCACATACGGTGCCGAAACCAGCAGCTTCGCCAAGCGAGCGTCCGCTGGGCCTTCAGGCAAAGGAGCCAGATAGTTGATCTGTCTGGACGTCACCTGCCAATCCTGTCAAACGTAAGGGAGCTTAGATCCCGCATGGAGTCAAACTATGAAAAGCTGATACCCTGTAAAAGGAAAAAACAGCTTACCGCATGAGCTGACGCATCTACTGAATCTGCGATCCTCGGTAGCGGATGCGGGGGCCTCGGCGCCCCTGAAAAGCACCTTCCAGGCATCTTCGTACGTCGTGTCGAAGAGCCTGCTCAGAGTTTGGTGCCGCGCCGGGTCGAACTCCCACATGTTGAAAGCCCGTTGTTGACACGGGAGGATCAGGCGGATGAGCATAACCTGGACTACGTTGACAAGTCTGAGCTTCTTGTCCACCAGGGTTTGGACGCATGTTTGGAGTCCGGTCAGCTCTCCTTTTTTACCCCACGACAGGCCCGTCTCCTTCCAGGAGGTGAGCCGCGTAGGGGGTCCGGATCGAAACTCGGGGGCTGCGACCCATTTGGGGTCGCGCGGCTCGGTGATGTAAAACCACCCCCGATTGCCACCCCTTCAGGGTCTCCACAAAGGAGCCCTCGAGCCATAAGACGTTGGCCATCTTGCCCACCATGGCGCCTCCGCACTCTGCCTGGTTGTCGCGCACCACCTTCGGCTTGACATTGAAAGTCTTGAGCCATAGGCCGAAATGGGGGCGGATGTAGAGGAAAGCCTCGCACACGACAATAAACGCCGACATGTTGAGGACAAAGTTCGGGGCCAGATCGTGGAAATCCAGACCATAGTAGAACATGAGCTCCGGGACAAATGGGTGAAGAGGGAAGCCCAGTCCGCAGAGGAAATGGGGGAGGAACACCACCCTCTCATGGGGCCTAGGGGTGGGGATGAGCTGCCCCTTTTCTGGAAGCCGGTACGCAATGTCGTTAGACAAGTATCCGGCCTTCCTCGGTTTTTTGATGTGTCCCTCCATGACGGAGGAGACCATCCACTAGCCTCCCGCTCTGGACATGGCTGGAGAAGGTTGAGGTGGGGAGTGCGGACTTGGGCGCTGGAGCTCGAGTGCGCGAGAATGGATAAGCAAGGGAGGAAGAAGGCGTAGGTGAAAAGGTGGATCCTTATCCCCTTATATGGGTGGATGCAACTACGTGTCCCCACCAGCCTGGTAAAACTCGCTTATCTCCAAGCGCCGTAATCAATGGCGCGGTTGGGTTACCCACGCCCGTATTGATGAGAATCCCGGAATAAGGGGACACGATCTCTCCTTTAACAAGACGTGCCAAGGAAACCGCCTCGCATGACGCACTGAGGTGGGATAATGAAACGACTCGGATAAAGGCTTGGCCGTGGTGTGTCACACTACGGAATATGTCAGCAGATTAGATTTGTGTAAATATTATTCTCTCTATGGCAATATGCGGAAACTTATTTTGCAGAGCCGGACACTATCTTTGTGTTCAAAATCTTCTATGAAGTACTTGGAGGAGGAACCCGCCTTGCAATGCCGAAGACAATCTGCGCGCCAGACTCGTCGTCACTAAAGCCTCGTTCAGGGGCTACTGAGGGAGTCCTGGATTAGGGGGTGTCCGGATGGCCGAACTATACCTTCAACCGGACTCCTGGACTATGAAGATACAAGATTGAAGACTTCGTCCCATGTCCGGAAGGGACTTTCCTTGGCGTGGAAGGCAAGCTTGGCGATACGGATATGCAGATCTCCTACCATTGTAACCGACTTTGTGTAACCCTAACCCTCTCCAGTGTCTATATAAACCGGAAGGTTTTAGTCCGTAGGACAACATACATAACAAAAATCATACCATAGGCTAGCTTCTAGGGTTTAGCCTCTCCGATCTCGTGGTAGATCTACTCTTGTACTACCCATATCATCAATATTAATCAAGCAAGACATAGGGTTTTACCTCCATCGAGAGGGCCCGAACCTGGGTAAAACTTCGTGTCCCTTGCCTCCTGTTACCATCCGGCCTAGACGCACAGTTCGGGACCCCCTACCCGAGATCCGCCGGTTTTGACACCGACAAGGATACCACCCTATCATACCACATCACAACCATTTTAATATCATGTTGGCACGCAAGGTAAACCATTATAAGCTGCTAGCTAATTAAGCATGGCATAAGCAATGATAATATCTAATTTTCATTGCAAACATGTTTATTCATAATAGGCTGAATCAGGAACGATGAACTAATCATATTTACAAAAACAAGAGAGGTCGAGTTCATACCAGTTTCTCCCATCTCAATCAGTCCATCATATATCGTCATAATTGCCTTTCACTTGCACGACCGAATGATGTGAATAATAATAACAGTGCACATGCATTGGACTAAGCTGGAATCTGCAAGCATTCAATAAACAGGAGAAGACAAGGCAAAATGGACTCTTGGTTAAATCAACAATAATGCATATAGGAGTCACTTCAACAATTTAATTATGGTCTTCTCCTATCGACCCCCAAAGAAAAGAAAAGAAATAAAACTATTTACACGGGAAAGCTCCCAAGAAGCAAAAGAAGAACATGAAATCTTTTTGGGTTTTCTTTTTAATTACTACTACAAGCATAGAAAATTAAAACTAGCTAAAAGCTACAACTAATTTTTCTGGGGATTTCTTAAGGTTTATCAAACACACAAGAAGAAAGCATAAAAAGGAAATAAACTAGCATGGATATTTACAATGAAAAAGTATGAGCACCGACAACTAGCAATGAGTGTGTGAACATGAATGTAATGTCGTTGGGAAATACGTACTCCCCCAAGCTTAGGCTTTTGGCCTAAGTTGGTCTATGGCCACGGCTGGCCTGGTGGATATCCATAGTAATAGTTGGGGTCATACTACGAAGAAGAAGACTCCGATTGCCACTGGTTGGCAATCATCTCGGGATCCCACTGGTAATTAGACTGTCGTGGAGGATCAAATTGTGGTTCTGGCTCTGGCTCTGTGGCTGCTGTAGGGTTTTGGTAGGCGTGAATAGCCTCCAGCGGAATGAGGTACTGGCATGTAGATAAATCAAACAAGGAAGGAGCAGGCAAGGTGATAGTCTCAGGATGATGTTTATCAAAGAACAATTTGTATTTAAGCTCCCTTTCCCGATTCTTTACAATAAAATCATGCGCTACCATACTCTTATAATCTAAATAAACAGGAGGTAACAATTTTTCTTCCTTCTCACAATGCCTAATAGGTATGTTAAAATGTGCAGCTAGGCGCGAGGCGAAGACGCCACCAAAGACGGGGCCCTTAGTATGGTTAAGATTTTACTGCTTTGCATTAATAGTACCCATGGTGAATGTATCATCACGAAATTAGGCATGGCACAAAATAACAATATCAGGGGCACTTAGGTTTCCATAGTTTTCGCGCCCAATTAAGCATCTACTAGCAAATGTAGCAAAGTAACGTAGAACACGAAAGTGTATGCTAGTAGTTCGTGCGTCAAAAACCTTCCTCGTTTCCCCTATAGTGATGGTATCAATAAACCCATCAACATCATCTCGATGTGGTTCCTCTATGATGCCCTCGAAAGGTATCAAACAAACCCGACAAAAATCACGAAGTGACATCTCCTTATGCTCATCGTCTAAATAAAACTCCACCGTAGGTGGTGAGCTCCTAGCATGGAAATGAAAGTTTTGCACAAGGATATTGGTGAGTAAGAGATACTGTTCGCGTTGGTCATGGAGGAAGGTGGTGAGGCCTGCATTCTCAGCCAATTCATAGAAATCATCAGAAATCCCGGCTGCTCTCAGGAACTCATCACAAGGCCATTCACATGGCCTGACCTCCGCGACGCGAGGGAGATTATTCTTGGGTCTCTTATCCTCCTCACTTTGCTTATCCTTCGAGCTTCGGCTCAATGAGCCCCTCAAAAATCTCTTCATTATTTTCTGAAAAAATCTGAAATTTTTAGTAACTTCAAATAAAAATAAACCAAACTCAACAAAATTGGTCGCAACTACTCCTACAAGTGCCTAGAGCCTATATCATGCATTAAAACTACTTGGAACCATATAAATTTGACATGCAAGCTCAAGAACATGGTCACCTAGGCAGCACAAAATTGCAATGAACAAAGCACTAGAATGAAAACTAATTGGACTAATGGAGGAGTCACATAACAATGAACAATCCCCCAAAGCAGTTTTGTGAGAGGTGATTTGAGCAAGGAGATTGAAAATCGCAGCAAAATGAGCTAGAACTCGTGCTTGAGCTGGATGGTGATTTTTTGGGAGGAAGAAGAAGTGTGTGGGTGCAGGAATAAGTGGAGGGGAGCCACCGTGGGCCCACGAGGCAGGGGGCGCGCCATGGACCCTCATGGCCAGGTGCTTGCTCCCCCTGATGTGCTCTCAGTGCCAGATATTCTCAAATATTCCAGAAAAAATCATATTTAAATTTTAGGGCATTTGTCGAACTTTTATTTTCGGGGTTTTTTTATATTGCACGGATAATCAGAAAACAGACAGAAATTACTATTTTTGCTTTATTTAATATAAATAACAGAAATTAAAAAGAGGGTACAGAAGGTTGTGCTTTCTAACTTCATCCATCTCATGCTCATCAAAAGGAATCCACTAACAAGGTTGATCAGGTCTTGTTAACAAACTCATTCCGAATAACATGGAACCGAAGAATTTTCGAATAACACTAGGTTACCTCAATGTGGATATGCACATCCCCAACAATAAGAATATCATATTTCTTCTTGACAGTAGGTAGAGGAAATTTAAAACCTCCAAAAATAATCGATGGAATTTTTCCAATAGAATTGATACTATGGACTTGAGGTTGTTTCCTCAGAAATTGTACCGTATGCTCATTACCATTAACATGAAAAGTGACATTGCCCTTGTTGCAATAAATAACAGCCCCTTCAGTATTCAAAAAGGGTCTTCCAAGAATAATATACATACAATCATCCTCGGGAATACCAAGAATAACAAAGTCCATTAAAATAGTAATGTTTGCAACCACAACAGGCACATCCTCACAAATACCGACAGGTATAGCAGTTGATTTATCAGCCATTTGCAAAGATATTTCAGTAGGTGTCAACTTATTCAAATCAAGTCTACGATATAAAGAGAGAGGCATAACACTAACACCGGCTCCAAGATCACATAAAGTAGTTCTAACATAGTTTCTTTTAATGGAGCATGGTATAGTGGGTACTCCTAGATCTCCTAACTTCTTAGGTATTCCACCCTTAAAAGTAAAATTAGCATGCATGGTGGAAATCTTAGCTTCTGGTATCTTTGTTTTATTAGTGACAATTTCTTTCATATGCTTAGCATAAGGATTCATTCTGAGCATATCAGTTAATCGCATACGCAAAAAGATAGGTCTAATCATTTCAGCAAAGCACTCAAAATCCTCATCATACTTTTTCTTGGATGGCTTAGGAGGAAAAGGCATGGGTTTCTGAACCAAAGGCTCTCTTTCTTTACCGTGCTTCCTAGCAACAAAGTCTCTTTTATCATAACATTGGTTCTTTGATTGTGGGTTATCAAGATCAACACCAGGTTCAATCTCTACATCATTATCATTGCTAGGTTGAGCATCAACATGAACATCATCATTAACATTATCACTAGTTTCATGTTCATTACCAATTGTGTTTCAGCATCAGAAATAGAAATATCATTGGGATTCTCAGATGGTTCAACAATAGGTTTACTAGAAGCATGCAAAGTCCTATCATTTTTCTTTTTCTTCATTTTAGATGGACTAGGTGTATCTATATTATTTCTCTGAGAATCTTGCTCAATTCTCTTAGGGTGGCCTTCAGGATACAAAGGTTCCTGAGTCATTTTACCAGTTCTAGTAGCCACTCTAACAGCATAGTCATTATTCTTACTATTCAATTCATTGAGCAAATCATTTTGAGCTTTAAGTACTTGTTCTACTTGAGTGGTAACCATAGAAGCATGTTTACTAACAAGTTTAAGTTCACCTTTAACATTAGCCATATAATCACCCAAGTGCTCAAGCATATTAGCATTGCGTTTTAATTCTCTACCAAAATAAGCATTGAAGTTTTATTGTTTAACCATAAAGTCATCAAACTCATCCAAGCATGGGCTAGCAAACTTAGTAAATGGGATTTCAGCTTTATCATATCTATAGAGAGAATTTACCTTTACTACCTGTGTCGGGTTATCAGACCATGTGCTTCTTCAATAGGCGGTAAATTAAGACCATGTATTTCTTTAATAGGAGGTAAATTCTTAACATCTTCAGCTTTAATACCCTTTTCTTTCATAGATTTATTTGCCTCTTGCATATCTTTAGGACTGAGAAATAGAACACCTCTTTTCTTCGGAGTTGGTTTAGGAATAGGCTCAGGAGTTGGCTCAGGAAGTGTCCAATTATTTTCATTTGTCAACATATTATTCAACAGAATTTCAGCTTCATCCGGTGTTCTTTCCCTGAAAACAGAACCAACACAACTATCCAGGTAATCTCTGGAAGCATCGGTTAGTCTATTATAAAAGGTATCAAGTATTTCATTTTTCTTAAGAGGATGATCACGCAAAGCATTAAGTAATTGGAGAAGCCTCCCCCATGCTTGTGGGAGACTCTCTTCTTCAATTTGCACAAAATTATATATATATCCCTTAAAGCAGCTTGTTTCTTATGAGCAGGGAAATATTTAGTAGAGAAGTAATAATTCATATCCTGGGGACTACACACACAACCAGGATCAAGAGAGTTAAACCATATCTTATGTGACATCCCGAGACCGTTGCGCCAGGTGTCTTCCAGCTATTCGCTGTCGTTGCCATGTCTTTTGCTTGCGTGTTGCATTTCATCATGTCATCATGTGCATTACATCATCATGTTTTCAAAACTTGCATCCGTCCCGGTCTCCCCATTCTTTCCGTGGTCCGTTCTGAGCCCAGACACACTTGCACGCGCCCGCGACATGTCCAAAATATTATTTTATAAGTGGCCGGAAAATGTTCTTGGAATGAGATGAAAGTTGGCATGCGATGTTGTTATGTTGTAGATAGGCCACCTGCCAAGTTTCATCGCATTCGGAGCTCGTTTGATAGCCCAACCCGTTAAACATATAGCGGCATTATAGCCGGTCATACGTCAGACGTTTTCAGTCTCCGGAAACCGTTGCCGGTCTGATATTCTCTTCTCTCCTCTCAGCCCGAGGCCTTTTGCACAGCCACAATCAACCCACCTACTTATCCCCTCTGGTCCAGACCGTCAGATCGAGATCCGATGCCCGAAAACGGAAGAAAACCCCTCCTAATCCCCCTAACCCTAAACCTTCCCTATATATAGACCCCTCCTTCCAAATCTGGACATCCCTTCCCCTCCTCCTCGTTTTCAGCGCCTCCTAATCATCAGCGCCGCCGCCCACCTCCATTTCCGCGCTGGCCGCATCCCCGCCGCCACTTGGCGCATCCCCACTGGCTGGCGCCGCCGCAGTCCCCAGCCTCCACCTCTCCCAGGTCGCCACCTGTCCCGGGCAGCCTCCAGCGCCACCGTGGTCCACCTGGACCTAGGACAAGCTCATGGAGCCCATCTGGGTCCGCCCCCAAGCTCGCCCACAACCACCAGGAGTAGGGCTCCCCTCGAGCGGATCGGGATTGGGAGGAAGTCCCGAGCACCGTGACGGCGAGCCCGGCCCGCCGGCGATCTTCCTCACCGGAGTTCCTCCAGGCCCGAGCACGAGTGCGCCCTCTCTTCCTTCCCCTCTCTCTTTCTTCTTTGTCTCACCTCTCTCTGTCTGTCTCTCTTTGTCAGGGACAGGAATCAATGACCTCCGCCATGATCAAAGCTCGGCCTCGAAGTACCGTCGCCGCCGTCTTCGGCAGCTGCTGCTCCGCCGCTTTGCCTGCCTAGCGCTGGCACCGCTAGGTCCGGTGAACCCCGCCCGGCGAGCTTTCTTCTCTCTCTCCTTCATTTCCCCCCTTCTTCCCGTGTAACTAGCTTCGTTGTTGTTTGCTTGTCAGCCACCAGAGCACCGCAAGGCATTATTGCATCTCGCTGCCGACCAGATCCGGTAGCCCCGCGTCGAGCATCACCTCTTCCCCGGTTGATCCCTGCCTTCTCCATCTCGCCTGCATCCCTGAAGCACTGGCGCCGCGACCTTGTTTTTCATGGAAACGCATGCAGCGCCAAGCCTCCTGCTCGCCCTCTCTCATGGTCGCGTTGACCGTGGGTCAGCGCGTGGGCCAACCTCACCCCGTCGGGGGCCCAGCCTCCCATCCAGCTCCAGCACCGGCCTGCCATTGCTTCACCAACCTGGGCCATGGCCCATGGTGACCTTCCCCCCCAACGTTTGCCACTGTTTTGGCCCATAGCTAGTTTCGACCCAGTGCGGTTTTTTCCCAGTACTGCAAATTTGTTAATTAACCGGGGAATTACAGTTTTACAAAAAAACCCTCTAACTTCATGCATATAATTACTCACAAACCGTGCATCGGTTTAAAATGTTTTATATATGAAAAATGCTTAGAATCTTGTCTAGTTTCATAATATCCAACTTTCATGCATGTTTGAGATGTTTAAACTTGTTGTTTGCTTTGTTTTGCTTTATTGTCATGCTAAAATGTTTTAAATCATAACTAAATAACCGTAGCTCCTTTTTAAATAATCTTTATATGTAAATGGGGTAGAAAAATGCCTAGTTTAACATGGTGTACTTGCTTTGCATGTTTAACAACTCTAAAATATGGTTTAGGGCAGAACAGTTCCAAATCTAATATATGCTCATGAGGATTTTCCGGAATTGTTGTTTGTCATTTCCAGCCTCATTTAAACTTGCCTAGATAGGTAGTTTTATTATGCTTCACCTCTTTCCATGGTTAACAACATTTAATATTGTTGGGTACATAAACGAGAGTGAACTAAATAATTGTTGTGGTGTTCCGTCAATATGCAACCCGTTGCATATTGAGCTCCACTTAATTTGTAGTTTTGTTTGTTGCACATTGCCATGCCATGCATATTTAAACCGGACATGCATCATACTTGTTTGCGCATCGTGCCATGCTTATGTGATGGTTGTTTACTATGTTTCTTGCTTCTTTCCGGGTTGCTTCTCTCGAAGCTTCGGTTTTGTTCCGGAGTTGTGAGGATTCGTTCCACTACGTCTGTTTGTCTTCTTCATGGACTCGTTCTTCTTCCTTGGGGGATCTCAGGCAAGATGACCATACCCTCGAAATCACTTCTACCTTTGGTTGCTAGTTGTTCGCTCTATTGCTATGCCATGATACCTACCACTTGCTTTATCATGCCTCCCATATTGCCATGTCAAGCCTCTAACCCACCTTTCCTAGCAAACCATTGTTTGGCTATGTTACCGCTTTGCTCAGCCCCTCTTATAGCATTGTTAGTTGCGGGTGAAGATGAAGTTTGTTCCTTGTTGGAACATGGATATTGTTGGGATATCATTATTATATCTTATTTAATTAATGCATCTATATACTTGGTAAAGGGTGGAAGGCTCGGCCTTATGCCTGGTGTTTTGTTCCACTCTTGCCGCCCTAGTTTCCGTCATACCGGTGTTATGTTCCTTGATTTTGGGTTCCTTATGCGGTTGGGTGTTATGGGAACCCCTTGATAGTTTGCTTTGAATAAAACTCCTCCAGCAAGGCCCAACCATGGTTTTACATTTGCCTAACAACCTATTACCCTTCCCTTGGGTCGGCCAACCCAAGGGTTAGCTTTATTTTAACCCCCCCGGGCCAGTGCTTGTCTAAGTGTTGGTCCGAACCGAGTAGACTGCGGGGCCACCTCGGGGAAACTTGAGGTTTGGTTTTACTCGTAGGATGTCTCATCCGGTGTTGCCCTAAGAACGAGATATGTGCAGCTCCTATCGGGATGTCGGCGCATCGGGCGGTCTTGCTGGTCTTGTTTTACCATTGTCGAAATGTCTTGTAACCGGGATTCTGAGTCTGATCGGGTCTTCCTGAGAGAAGGAATATCCTTCTGTAAGTGTATCTAGTGCCACCCCTAGTTGGTTTTGGAGTATTGACGACAAACCTAGTTTAGGGACTAATGTGTTTGTGAGAATTGCAGGATAACACAGGTAGAAGTCCCTCATTGATTCGGTTTTCCTACCAGAGATGACCCCTAAAAATGTATGAAGACATTGAAGTCAAAGGTGGTATATGAAGATATTCACATTGAACACGATGACAAGAGAAGACACCTCATGAAGCCTATGGAGCTCGAAGACTTAGATCTTTCGTAGTTCTCTTTCTTCTGTGTTGAGTAATAGGAACCACCGTACTGTTAAGTGGGGTCCAAGAGAACCAGCCAGAATGACTGAAGTGATGCTTAAACAAAACCTATGTCTTCGAGTGAAGACTTTGAGAGCGAATCTTGTCCAGAGTCAGGCAAGTCAGCTTTGCTTGAAGCCCAAGTAAAGTTGCCGTGTGAGTTTGAAATCTGACCGTTGGAACACGTGTCAGTTCCTTAGTGACCCAGGGTCATTTCGGAAAAATCAGGTCGGGTTGCCAAGTGGCTATAAATAGCCCACCCCCTACAAACATAAACGGTTGGCTGCTCAGATTCAGAGTACGGCTTTTGTTGTTTGAGAGCAACCCACCTCGAAGCCTTTGAGAGAGAATTCCTTGCGAGGATAAAGCCCTAACCACCCAGAGCCAAAGAGAATTAGGCATCACATAAGTCTTCTTGTCTGTGTGATCTGAAGACTTATTACACTTGAGGACTGTGCATCCTCCAGCCGGTTAGGCGTCGCGTTCTGAGCATCCAAGAGACATTGTGGATTGCCGGTGAACGAAGTCTGTGAAGGTTTGGGAGTCTACCTTGAAGTCTTACCAGAGTGATTGGGCGAGGTCTGTGTGACCTTAGCTCAAGGGGAATACGGTGAGGACTGGGTGTCCTGAGCTGCGTGTTCAGGACTGGGTGTCCGGGATTGAGTGTCCTAAGGTTTAAATACCTAGCCGCCCTAACCAGACATACAGTTGTCACAGCAACTGGAACTGGTCCAACAAGTCATTGTCTTCAGCGAGTCACTGGTTTCATCTTCCCTTCCCTTTACTTACTGTTACTCCTTGTGAAGTCATTGTATGTTCTCACTATCTTTTATCTTCACTGAGTGACTGCGTGTTCTGTGTGGCTTCACAATATCTTCCTACCTGATCCTTACTACATTGCTGCTATTAGTCATTGTGCTTTCACTCTATTGAATACTTGACTATGGCTTGCCTAGTGTAGTCTACCTTCCGCTGCAGGGTGATAGGTTTATTTCTATCGTTTGTCTTCATAACTTCCACGTTTTGAAGACTTTCATAAAAATCGCCTATTCACCCCCCTCTAGTCGATATAACGCACTTTCAATTGGTATCAGAGCAATGTGCTCCCTTGTTCTGTGTGATTCGGTTTAACCACCTGGAGTTTTAGCTATGTTGACTGCAGGGATAATTAAAGTCTCCGCTGCGTGCCCCGTCTTCGATGAAACTGAATATCCCTACTGGAAGAACAAGATGCGCATGCATCTTGAAGCCATTGACGTCGACCTATGGTATGTCGTCAAGAACGGCGTTCCCAAGGCTGGAGAAGGTGTCACTGCTGCTGATGTCAAGAAGTTCGTTCAACTGGACTCTACTGCAAAGAATATCATCTGTGGTCATCTGACCAAAGGACAGTAAGGCCGTGTGAGTGCTTTGGAAACATCTAAGCTGGTTTGGGACTGGCTCTCCAAGGTCAATGAAGGCGTCTCAACCTAGAGAGATCAGAGAATCAGTGTCCTTCGCAACCTCTTCAACCGCTTCAAGAGAAATGACAATGAGAATGTCCAGCTTACATTTGACCGGCTCACTGACATCACAAATGAGCTTCAAGCCCTCGGCGCTACTGAGATCACCAAACATGAAGTCGTCAAGACACTACTGAGATCACTTGATAGTTCGTTTGACACGCTAGCCCTGATGATTCAAGAACGTCCTGATTTCAAGACACTCGATCCGTCTGACATACTTGAGAGGCTCAACACACATGAGTTTCAGCTTTCTGAGAGAAGAGATATCTACGATCCAAACAATGGGCGAACTCGTGCCTTGAAGGCAAAAGTTGTCTCCTCATCTGAAGAAGAATCTGACAGCAGTTCGGATGATCCTGAAGACATTGGAAGGGAACTTGCTATGCTTGTGAAGAAGTTCCAAAAATTCACCAAGAAGAAAGGTTTCAGAAAGTCTTCCCGATCAAGCTCAAGGAATGATGAAGCTTCTGCTCACGACTACAAGAAGAAAACATGTCACAAGTGCAAGAAACCTGGCCACTTCATCTCTGAGTGTCCACAGTGGGACAATGAGAACAAAAAGAAGAAGAAGAGCAAGGAATATGACTCTGACGACAAGAAGAAGAATAAATACTCAAAGTCTTCTTCCAAGTCTTCGTCAAAGTAAGATCATGGGGCCTAGGGGTGGGGATGAGCTGCCCCTTTTCGGGAAGCCGGTACGCAATGTCGTTAGACAAGTATCCGGCCTTCCTCGGTTTTTTGATGTGTCCCTCCGTGACGGAGGAGACCATCCACTTGCCTCCCGCTCCGGACATGGCTGGAGAAGGTTGAGGTGGGGAGTGCGGACTTGGGTGCTGGAGCTCGAGTGCGCGAGAATGGATAAGCAAGGGAGGAAGAAGGCGTAGGTGAAAAGGTGGATCCTTATCCCCTTATATGGGTGGACGCAACTACGTGTCCCCACCAGCCTGGTAAAACTCGCTTATCTCCAAGCGCCGTAATCAATGGCGCGGTTGGGTTACCCACGCCCGTATTGATGAGAATCCCGGAATAAGGGGACACGATCTCTGCTTTAACGAGACGTGCCAAGGAAACCGCCTCGCATGACGCACTGAGATGGGATAATGAAACAACTCGGATAAAGGCTTGGCCGTGGTGTGTCACACTACGAAATACGTCAGCAGATTAGATTTGTGTAAATATTATTCTCTCTATGGCAATATGTGGAAACTTATTTTGCAGAGCCGGACACTATCTTTGTGTTCCAAATCTTCTATGAAGTACTTGGAGGAGGAACCCGCCTTGCAATGCCGAAGACAATCTGCGCGCCGGACTCATCGTCACTAAAGCCTCGTTCAGGGGCTACTGAGGGAGTCTTGGATTAGGGGGTGTCCGGATGGCCGGACTATACCTTCAACCGGACTCCTGGACTATGAAGATACAAGATTGAAGACTTCATCCCGTGTCCGGAAGGGACTTTCCTTGGCGTGGAAGGCAAGCTTGGCGATACGGATATGCAGATCTCCTACCATTGTAACCGACTTTGTGTAACCCTAACCCTCTCCGGTGTCTATATAAACCGGAAGGTTTTAGTCTGTAGAACAACATACACAACAACAATCATACCATAGGCTAGCTTCTAGGGTTTAGCCTCTCCGATCTCGTGGTAGATCTACTCTTGTACTACCCATATCATCAATATTAATCAAGCAGGACATAGGGTTTTACCTCCATCGAGAGGGCCCGAACCTGGGTAAAACTTCGTGTCCCTTGCCTCCTGTTACCATTCAGCCTAGACACACAGTTCGGGACCCCCTACCCGAGATCCGCCGGTTTTGACACCGACAAGGATACCACCCTATCATACCACATCACAACCATTTTAATATCATGTTGGCACGCAAGGTAAACCATTATAAGCTCCTAGCTAATTAAGCATGGCATAAGCAACGATAATATCTAATTGTCATTGCAAACATGTTTATTCATAATAGGCTGAATCAGGAACGATGAACTAATCATATTTACAAAAACAAGAGAGGTTGAGTTCATAGCAGTTTATCCCATCTCAATCAGTCCATCATATATCGTCATAATTGCCTTTCACTTGCACGACCGAATGATGTGAATAATAATAACAGTGCACATGCATTGGACTAAGCTGGAATCTGCAAGCATTCAATAAACAGGAGAAGACAAGGCAATATGGACTCTTGGTTAAATCAACAATAATGCATATAGGAGTCACTTCAACAATTTAATTATGGTCTTCTCCTATTGACCCCGAAAGAAAAGAAAAGAAATAAAACTTTTTACACGGGAAAGCTCCCAAGAAGCAAAAGAAGAACATGAAATCTTTTTGGGTTTTCTTTTTAATTACTACTACAAGCATAGAAATTAAAACTAGCTAAAAGCTACAACTAATTTTTCTGGGGATTTCTTAAGGTTTATCAAACA